>NC_049984.1:4562958-4722114 GCF_000003815.2 Branchiostoma floridae
ATCGACACCGGTGCCGGTGTCGATTCATTCTGACCAATCAGGGGAGCGATACCCACCTGCCTGGCCTGAATCTACGTGTTACGGCGTCATAACCAACGTGGAACGGGGCCTTCTGATTGGTCCGCGGCGCCTGGCTATATGATAATATGTAATCATACACTGTAGATTAATCTATTTTTCCAAGGGCTTAATTTTGCAATACGAGGGGGAAGGAGGCATTTGAGTTTGTGATTGAACTTCAGTAATACATCAATGGATTCAATTCAATTCAATTCAGGGTATAAAACCTGCTGTTCAATAGATCTCCTCAGTGTGACGAAGGGTTCTAGTAGTGGAGGCTACCTGAAACGTCTGGCCGTCTCCAAAATCATATCCAGTTGCTTGAGTTTTTTGGCTCCAACCTTAGTAAGGTAATGCAAGACAAAGCCCATGTTATCAGCCAAAGGTTGTAGCCAGCACCCATCCTTCCGTCCTTTGACGGAATTTTGCACCTGGGGACGGAAAAAGAATTTGCCCATTCTGTCCTCTGTGAGCAAAATTTAACCCTCAAAATGCAGGAAATAGTATTTTAGAGGGTCTTGATTTCAAAATTTTCCTTGGGACCCCCCTAGCAACGCTGTGCCAAAGCCATTCAAAATTGAGGGGACGGAAAATGATTTCTGTCTGACTACAACCCTGTATTAGCCTGATGGGTTTGTATTGAGAGCTGCAAAACTGCGTAAAATTATATAAATCCACCTTGAATATTTTACAATTTACTGTACCTCAGATTCAGATCATCATTCCACACCTGTTATGACTACGAGTTTTTGTCCTTATTTTTAACTCTGCTTTCTTGGCACAAGCGGCTGATATGGAATTCACATTTCCGTTTCTGCTGCACCATTTTTGCTTTCAACAATAAACAGGGTGCTTAGATTCCCATGCTGCATGCTGAGGGTAAGCTCAATGTTAGATTTGAAATCCAGATAAAACAGGAAGGTAAGTGTGCTCTTGAATGAACTAGCATAAATTTCTTAAATCTACCATATCACTTAATTTGCGTATGTACCAATTACAAAAGATCTTTGCCATTTTCGTTCAGCCAATCATATACTTATATAGGTGCCCATCTCCAACAAAATTGGAAAATGCAAAATAAAAACAAATAAAAATGCAAATGTTTGACGGACATGCAGCTGCTCTCTCATTGGTCAAACTACTACTGGTCATGCTGTCATTGGTTAAACTTCTAGTTGTGATGGACGTCAGGATTAGCCTATTGGCTAGAAACACTGAAATAAATCTAGGTTAGATAGTCTTGCATTTATCTGAGATAGTCTATCAAGTACTGTAAATTCAGAAGCTTTATCGGTGGTTTAATATTCATGGTTTTCGCGGTGGCCGCTTTACCGCGAACTTAAAACCACCGCGAACATTTTTCCATCGCAGTAAGGACTACAATTGCATGGTGCTACTGCACTTAAAACCACTGCAAACAGTCCTTTTTCCTGCTACTGCGAAATTAAATCCCCGCGAACTTAAATACATTTACAGTACCTAATTTATGTACTGTGACCCCACCCCTACTCACCCCCTACCCAGGCACCCCCACACACCTACTGTAACCCACTTTGGACTGTCTTTCAACATGACCTGAATGCTGTCAGTGATCCAAGTGAGTATGTCACCATAACTGTCCTCACCAAAGACAGCACTTGGTCGGACATCTGGACATTCGGTCCACTGGACAGATAGCACTCAGATGGAGGTCTGGACATTCAGTCCACAGGAAAGATAGCACTCAGATGGAAGTCTGTACATTCAGTCCACAGTAAAGATAGCACTCAGATGGAAGTCTGTACATTCAGTCCACAGTAAAGATAGCACTTGGATGGAGGTCTGGACAATCGGTCGGCAGATAAGAGAGACCACTGATAACCAACAGAACACATTATAGTCGCCAGAGCTGCACTGGCCACTGCAATGTAGGGATTGCAATCTGAGTTAATTCCAGATCAATGTTCAGTTCTATTCCTAGTTGATTCCAGAGCTTTGGTTAGTTCTGCAAATCGCCTGGAATTCCAGAGCACTGCACTGGTCATTTGAACTACTAGTATAACATATGGAATGCAAGAAAAGCTGCAATATGCAGAATGCAATGACAGGGGAAGGCCACACCAATTTAATTTGTTGGTTCACAGATTTTTAAAAAAATGAAAATATAGCAAGCAGACATCATAAAACTAGAGGGTATTCACTCCATAAAGGCACCAAGGCACACACCTGGTCCTCAGGCTTTGTTTTCATCATGTTTTTTCCAGTTAAGTATTTTTTTCTTCAGTTTTTGAAATCTGTGAACCAACGAATTGAATTGGTGTGGCCTAATGGTCAGTTGAACATATGGAATGAAATTGAGTTAATTCCAGGGAAAAAGATACTTGAAATGCAGTCTGATTAACTGCAGAACCCTTTTCAGTTAGACACTAGCATACAGAATGCAATCTGAATCCATTCCTGAGCACTGGTCAGTAAAAACAACAACATGGAATGCAATCTGAGTTAATTCCAAAGCATCTGTAAATTAAATCCAGAATGCAACTGCCGGGTTAATTCCAGAGCACTGGTCAGTTACAACTCCAACACATGGAATGCAATCTGGATGAAAACGTTAATTTAGATTACCAATGTATTCTAGACTTAAACGTAAGGAATGTAATCCATTACGTTAATTGCAGAACACTGGTCAGTTAAACTGTAACACACTATTATATAGGGAACAATCTGAGTTAATTCCAAAGCATCTGTCAATTAAATCCAGAATGCAACTGCTGGGTTAATTCTAGAGCACTGATCGGTTAAAACTCCAACAAATCGAACGCAATCTGGACAAAACGTTAATTTAGATCGAAAAACGTAAGGAATGTGATCTATTAAGTTGATTGCAGAACACTGGTCAGTTAAACTGTAACATACTATTACATAGGGAATCCAATCTGGGTTAATTCCTGATGGGAATTCCGATGAGGGCCAGGTGTAGTCTGGCCCAGATGGCCTCAGGATGAATCACTTCCACAGCTTCCTCTTTGATGTGGTCCATTTAGCCCTGGCTCCTGTGGTCAGGGGTCAACGACTCCCACAGCCCTTGCCTATTGCCCCATCTCCAAGCAGAGGTGCGTGGCTCTGGCATGTTTTGCATGCCTGCACTCTGTAGCAAGGATTTTGCTTGGGGGGTACCCAGAGTTCTCACCAATACTGTAAATGCAGAAATGTTCGCGGTGGATTAATGTTCGCGGTTTTCGCGGTGGCCGTTTCACCGCGAATCTAAAACCACCGCGAACATTTTTCCCTGGCAGTAAGAGACTTAAGTGCATGGTGCTACCAAGAAATTAAAACCACCGCAAAAAGTCCCTTTTCTCGTTACCGCGAAATTAAATCCCCGCGAACTTAAATGCATTTACAGTATTGCTCTGGCATGTTTTGCATGCCTGTACTCTGTAGCAAGGATTTTGCTTGGGGGGTACCCCGAGTTCTCACCAATTGCCCCATCTCAAAGCAGAGGTGTGTTGCTCTGGTGCTCAAGCAGAAGTGTGCTGCTTTGCCATGTTTTGCATGTGACTGTTCCCATCTTGTCTGCATGTCTTTTGTTTTCTTTTCCTTCTACAAAAAGGGTCTTTCTAATGTGTAAACTTTTTTGTATAAGGAAACACCACAAAATAAAAGAAATGCAGACAAGATGGGACCATGTCAGGATGGAAAATGCAAAATTCCTGCCTTAAAGCAAATAGTGTTGTCATCATTTTATGGTGTTTTATACTACATCTGTATATGGTGATTTTTTTCATCGTCAAAATGAAGGTTGGCAGAAGAACACTTGATTTTCCTGAACGTATGTTGTTGTGCTATCAATCTCAGAGCTATACTATCCTCAGTCAACATACTTGCTCTCTATGTAAGTTCTGGCGAACGAACGCGACTTTGTCAACAGCTCTGCGGAACAAGGATGGCATCCGGGCGACACGACGTTCCAGAAGAAAGGAAGTTCCATTTCTCGCCTCGGTGTGAAGTTCAAACATGCCGCGGGTCCCAGGCACACTTCCGCTGCAGAAATGGAAGTTTGGACACCTGTTACACTAAAGTAAACTGCCCTTTGCAGTGTGACCGTAAATCTGGACATATTTGCAGTGTTTTTAAGAACACCCGCAAACATTTATTCTGTTTTCAATATTGTTGCTACATGTACTGCTGTTTGAATCACAAACACAAGTCTTGAATTTCGTGTTGTCACAAAGTTTGCATAACGATACTCAAACAACACACACACTCTCTCAAACACACACACACACACACTCACACACACACACACACACACACACATACACAATCATGTTAAAGTTATCACGGATGTCAAACAACTTTTTGTACATAATTTACCAGTATGTCACTATGTCTAACGTTACATACAGAATGCATTTTGTAACATAGAGACATAGGAGAAAAAGTATTAGCCATCTTTTAATTTCTGACAAGTCTAAGTAGGGGTTTCAAATGCAAAGTTTAAATCTTTGCAGGAGGATCTGCATGGGGGGGTCTTGGTAACGCTTAACGGTGAATTCAGGAGGCCAGGTAACGGTTAACGGTAAATTCAGGAGGCCCGGTAACGCTTAACGGTAAATTCAGAAGGAGTTACAAAACATAACACTGTTGAAAGTAACATTGACGTGCATTCCTATTCATACAATGCTAGAGTAGTTATATCAATGGGGGGAAATATCCGACTAATGACAGAGCAAAAGGTGCCCGGAACCCGTAGGAATGACAGGGACAATGTCCATGACATCTGTAATTTGACGGAGGCAGAGTTCCCGGCCCGCCACAGAGACGGCGGCAGCAATGTTTTTATGGGGGGATTGAACCATTGTTTCAGCACATGGAGTGCCGAAAGCACGACGCATCCCAGGGGGGTCCGGGGGTAAGCTCCCCCGGGAAAATTTTAAAATCAAGACCCTCTTAAATGCTGTTTCCTGCATTTTCGGCAAATTTTGCCGACTGACTAAGCTAGGTTGATTTTGACATTTTCATCAAATTACACAATGATTATAGCTTTGGCCTCCACCCCCAGAGCCCCCGACATATTTTACCATTTCGAGCTCAGAAGGCACGAGACGTTGCAACATAAGTCCGGGAAAATTAAAATCTGGACCGTCTGAAACGCCATTTACTGCATTTTGAAGGACACATTTTGCTGTAAGACGAAGCTAGATTAAATGACATTTTTTTAGAGAGAAAAGTTTTTGTGCCTACCCACGCCCCAAACATATTTTCACCATGTCATCATGAGCGCCAAAGGCGCCAGCCGTCGCAAGGAAGGTCCGGCGAAACCTCATTTTCTGCATTCTAGGAGTACTTTTTGCCCGAAACTAAGCTAAGTTTACACTGAAATCTGTATGAGTGATAAAGTTTTTGAGGGTGACGCTTCCGCAACATATTTTACCCTGTCCAGAGCTCGAGCCGAAGGCCGGGAGGCTTGGAGAAGATTTTGAAATCTGGACCCATTGAAACGCCATTTCCTGCATTTTCCGGGGTTCTATCTAGCATTTGACTTCGTGTGTATAACGGGTTACGAAGATTTCTTGGTAAGGCTTAACGGTGAATTCGGGATAACAAATAACGGTTAACGTTGAATTAAAACGACCAATAACGCTTTACGAAGAATATACCGATAACGATTAACGTTAAATTAGAGAGGGTCGGTAACGATTAACGGTGAATTAAAATGGCTCGTAACGCTTAACGGAAAAAGGCATGCAGACCCTCTTTGCAGATGTGGTTTCTGTATCTTTGATTTCGATAAATTTAACCCTGTCACTTCTGAGTCATAGCTACAAGTGGAATGTGGATGTGGGAGTAATAGGGTTAAGTAGGTCATTAGCACATGTCATATCATGACATCACGGCTAGCTGGGTGTCTAAAATGGCTTGAACCTCTTGCTTTCCTACGTTGACAAATTTTAGAGTCGGATCAACATCAGCTATCAGTCCTCTTAACACTCGTCAATCCATGTGTTTGTTGGCTTAGGAAAAATGCGGTGGCGTGAGGCCTGAGGTTTATATAAAGTAGTTTTTGTACTAAAGATCGCCTTGTGTAGGGCGTAGGCAGCGGGCAGGCCCAAGACGGACATTGTGTAGAACCATCTGCTGCTGCCATTTGACTGAAGTGGTCCTTTGTGTGCTCCCAGCATTCCTCAGCAGATGTTACAGAGCACACTAATTGGGAGAGCAGCTGGGAGGTGGGGAGACAAACCGTAATTGCTCTGGGGTGGGTCTGAAATGATTTAGTCATTTAGGCTGAGGAGGAAGCTTTAATTGGTAGCTAGTGGTACAGTGCGGCCCATGTTTTCATCCAAGCACACTGGGTCAAGCTGCTAACAGAAAAGTTTTGAAAAGACCACAGGAAGAATAGCTACAATATGCTTGAATATTCAATATGGATCTGAATAAAGTCAAGTCAAGTCAACAGAAGGGCCTGGAAGAAACTTACAGTCGCCTGCGCTGCAGCTGACCGATGATGACACTGGGTCATTCCATTCACTTTGTTTTGTCTTTCAAGGGTAAAAATCATACACCCTGTTTTTCAGGTGTCCCTGGACACCCATTCTCTTGTTGATAAGTGTGTTGGGCTATTTTACTTGCAGAGGTTTAAAGCTTTAAGACTACCGTCTAAAGCTCTCTCATACACCAGTCCACCATCTTTACGTCCCCCTCAGAAAGGATGAGGCAACACGTGTTGAGAAAAAAAACGTAAAAAATTAAAAGTGCAGTATGCAGCGTTAAATCCTACAATAGAAAGTTTGACAGAAATGCCTAAAAAGACATCAAAATTAAATCAGAGCCTAACCTCTGCAGTCTGTGTGACACATTTAACTGTGCTGACCAGGGCTGTAACTGGGATGTTGGGCGGGCTGCTATAAACGAGATTTGATCAGCCCAAACCTCTGCTTGGAGAGTAAGAAGAGCAAACATTATGATGTTGTGTGTGGTAGGTAAACCTTACCTCTGCTTGGAGAGTAAGAAGAGCGAATATTATGATGCCGTGTGTGGTAGGTAAGCCTAACCTCTACTTGGAGAATAAGAAAAGCGAACATTATGATGTGGTGTGTAAGCCTAACCTCTGCTTGGAGAGGAGGAACAGCGAACATAATGATGTTGTGTGTGGTAGGTAAAGCCAGGTGGTTCCAGTTATTCCCTGTGTCAGCCACATCACATGGGAATGAAAGTTAGACCAGAGAGTTTTACTGACTGTGCTGATATAAGCTGAAAGTGTTGAGCTTAGCTGTCAGCCAGGATCAAACTTGAGACTCCGGGGCAATATTTGCATCCTCCAAAAATAACTAGAGTGCTTGGCCTGTCACACTTTTGAATTTTTAACCTTAAACCTGAAAAGGTAGACTTTCTAAATCAAATTCATCATTTTTAATTTTTTTTTAAATTTTTAACATTTACCCTCCAGCCTGCTGAGGGATAGCCTAGGTACCATCCAATTTTTACCGGGCTCCTTGCACTGGGTGCCCCCCCCCCCCCCCCAACAAAAAAATTTAGGGTAGCGTTTGCAAGGAGCCGAGGGAGGCTTTCTACATGAATTTATCACACCTTGATTGCTAAACCTTCAACTTGCTGGGTAGGCTTTTTATACTAAATTTTTCACGTTCTGGAATTTCGGAATTTCTAATCTTCAACCTGCGGTAATGGTCTTTCTTTACCAAATTTATCACACTATGACCATGATATCTTAAACTTTGATGGGCATTCTTCAATCTTTTAACCTTCATCAACCATGGAGGTTTTATGTACTGATCATGTTGCAAGAGCTGTGTGGTTGATAAAAGCTCCTTGATAAAAGCTCCTTGGTCGTGGGCATGTCAGTGTCAAGAAATCCTCTTGTCGAGCCTAAGAAAAACGCTGTTTCCGATCACCATCCTGAAAAAATTTGGCCGGTAGTTAGGGATTTTTTTCTTTTCATTTCAGCCAAAGTGATCCATCACAGATGTTTGACCATACCGTACCTCCTATGTTAAAAAAAAACACTTCGAAGATTGGATAAAAGATAGATACAAAATGAACATACCAACTGTTACTGCATTGGCTGCTAGCCTTTGAATTGTTCAGTTGATATATGTAGTTATTCAGTGTATCCAGATTACTAAATAACTCATTCATTGACAAATTTGTATGTTGAAGCAAATGTCAGGAGAACTTTGAAGCAGGTTGACCATTTCTGAAACTTGGTTAAGAGAGCCACCTAGCAGGACTATGGAAAACTGCTAAGAATAGGCTGAATGGCACCCTGCAGAGTTGATTACACGCTTTTCTCCCTAACCATGTACAAGGATATGTATCATTTACCTAACTGGTATTAACACCGACATGCCTAACTTTTACCAGTGCTCTTGATTATGATAGATATATGATTAAAAAATAACTTTGGGAAACAAGTGCAAATATGTTTTTATTAATAAAGCTATTGATTTCAAAGCATGATTTTCTGATTCCATTGCATTTTCAGGCTTGCATTTAAAATAATTTTTCAGACTCTTTTTTTTTTTCAACTTTACGAAATGTTATTTCCTAATAATACTTTATCAAATATCACCCTTTCAATTTCAAAGCATATTTTGTACAAAAATGCATTTGCTGATTCCATACATTTTATCTATTTTTTCAGACTCTTTCTTTTACCTACATTGAGCAACAGTGGTGTTATACAGTCAGTCTGTGTTCACAATTTTACGAAATATAATTTCCTAATAATACTTTATTGAACGTTTATGAAGGTTAGACATCCAGGTAAGCAATATTCAAATACAATTCAATCTCTACAACTGGATAAAAACGGATATTTACTTCCGGACGTTTCGAGTGACATCCATCACTCTTCTTCAGCAAAAGCAGAATGAACATAATTGAATGAACTTTATTGAACATAACGTTTCAAAGCATTCTATTTGCTGATTCCATATATTCTATTAATTTTTCAGACTTTCTTTTTACCTACATTCAGCAACAGTGGCGTTATACAGTCAGTCTGTGTTCACAATTTTACGAAATGTAATTTCCTGATAATACACAAAGCCTCTTTTATTACTTTATCGAACATTACAACAACATGTACCTTAATCGAACTTGCGGGAAAACCCCCCAAGGAGTAAGAAAACGTGCAAGGACCGGCCAAATAATTGCACATGAGGGGTAGCATAGAAATAATTACATTAGACGGCAGTTTTACCAATTTGCATGAGGCTGTGCAAAACGTGTGCATGTGTAGAATATAAAGTACATCAAGTGCTCGGGCAGTAGTGGTAGCTGTTGGAATGGTATGGTTCACTGAGTAAAACAAGAAAAAAAGTGAAAAAATGCATTGTAAAGTTTGTCCTATCTTGATTTTTTTATTCATTGTGTAAGATTTGTAATATGTAAGTGACAGTACATGATTATAAAATAAAAGGCAAGAAACTAGCCATATTTATTGTTGCAGATGATGTAAAATAAGTCATAGAAAGAAGATAGCTTTTATGTGCTTTGTAATCATTAGGCCCTAACTGATCCGTTAAAACTTATGGGTAAGGATATAAATCTGTAAATGAATTAATGATATATCACAAAGCTAACCCAATTATGTGCAGTCCTTGCTACTGGTAACTCTGAACCAGCCTTGTTACACTTTCTGTCACAATTATCACTTTTTACCAGCTTTCCCACGGTTTTTGGGGTTGTCTCCATGATTTGAGATTTTCTTCATTTTTTAAATTTTCAATATACTAGTACACATTAGAGTGTGCCATATATCCATAGTATTGCTATGTATTATGAATTACATGTATTTCAATAAAGATGTAGTAGTAGTAGTAGACTGGTTTATTTTCCAAAGAGCAACATGTATTGAAAGCTTGTTCAGCCAAAGTGCTGAATTGCAAAGCTTCCCATACAAGAGTGTGATAGTAACCCAGAACCAGCTTAATCAGTAAATATTTATATACGTTCAACACTGTCATAGCTACAACATTAAAAATCATTTTCCAACATCAAACATTACCATAACAAGCAAGGTTAACTATTCACATACAGCATTAAGCACTATCGTCCAACATCAATCAGTTTAAGCTTTGCCGTACTTCTTTCAGAATAAATGTACCCATACATTACATGTACAGTACAACAAGATAATTCCTATATCACTAGGTAAAACATGCCTAACTGTGCCACATGAACCACAATGGGCCATCTAATCTCCAGGGACACGTAGGTCAAAGGTCAAACCATCAGGGTGTGAAATTTGTTTTTGTTGGGCGGCCAGTAGCACCTGCTGGGGCCAGCCACCCTGACTCCCTCTGTGCCTGGGGCATTGTGGGGCCAGGATCCACCCAAAAGGGATAATTAGACGGCACAGAGAAGGTCGGGGCTGTTCGCCACAACCTAGGAAGTACCACTTTCCTTTGTGGTGGATCACCCTGGGTGAACGAAAGGAAATGATTAAAAACCTCCTGTTTCCTGGCTTAGGATCTCTCGCAAAGCCTGGCACATTTGTTTTGTTTTAGGTCGTTAGACGGGGATTGTTTTGTCTGTAATGGGTCGGGACTGGCGTTGTAGTCGTTCCCTCCGAGAGTGGTACGTCCTGAGATAAACAGTGGGTCTGTAGCCGGAGGCTGTGTCGTGTTCGTATTTTTGCCATGGCCCCTCGCATGAGAGGTCAGAGGCTCGCCCAACGCAGGGGTAGAATTTAACAACACTGGGCCCAGATGGCATCAAAGGTAGGTCATAGAGGTTAAACATCCATACTGCCTGCACTCTAAAGGCCTGGGAGAGCTGACAGGATGGTATCTTGGCAGGGGATGGTGGTTCAAATCCGAAAATGGAAGGACATTGTAGGGCAGACAATTACCATACTTGTGGTTCCACCGGCTTAAGGGGTGGGGTGGGGGGCAGGAAGAGAAATACATGATATTGCCCTTGCGTGCACTATGTACCGTACCTTTGTATGCCTTTATTTCCCATAGCAAGCATTTCATAAATTCATTGATTATCAGTACCTGACATGTTTTTGACCTGTCAGTGCCAGTACAACGTAACTGACTGAATGAGGAAAAACAGGTGAGTACTCGAGTACTCACCTGTTTTTCCTCCCCTAGCCCTATTCTCCCAATGATTATGACATGATTATTATAGACAAGCTATTGTGTCACTGTCAGGATTACTATATGCTGTAGTCTGGAAACATGCCAACTTAGGACCCTTCTTCTAGACTATTACTCCATGTATGTTCCTTATTCTGTGAGGAGACACAGTATCCTTGAGACATAATGTGAGAACGTAATCCTATTTCCTGTACAGAGGCCACTTTTTCCTGCTTTCACTTTTTACAGGGGAATTCGAAACCCCTCTCAGATAAAAGGACGGAACCCTATACAAACACGACTTGTGTCGCAAGGCATGCAATAGAAAGTGTCCCCCTCTCCTTTCACAAAGAGCTTTTGTCCGAGCTTTGACCTCATAACCTTACCAGGTGGGTCCAGTGCAACAGGTACTGTTTCTGCATGCATGTAGAAACCTCTGTACTTCTTGGTTTATTAATTTTATTATTCACTCATGTGTGACATAAATGATTAGAGCACTTTATATTCCCTTTCCTCCATTTTTCCCAGGGGGGATTTTGGCTTCAAAGACTGCTCCGTCGGAAGTTAAATAATTTAGAATTCTTCTGGTGTAGTTTTAGAATGGCCCTTTGGCCAGCTGGTTAGGACATAGTGGATTCTGGTGACAGAGAGCCAATCACATTTTACATGACAGAAGGTTAGGCAATTGTCTATTCATGGTGACCTAACCAGATTGACTCACTTGCAAATGAGAGGTGATGAGTGTGTATTTTATGAGGCAGCACCCCCGTTCTGGAGTGGTCCGACCCAGATCTACATTACCATCACAATTAGCGGCATGTTTTATTTACAGCCAACAGGGGCTGCCATGTGTTCCTTTGTTCCCAGCTTGGTTTTTGCATGCATTTGTCCAGTGATTTCATTGTCAGTTTGAGTCAAGCTTCCTGCAGTGTGGCAGTGTGCTGGGCCTCCCAAAACCTGTGACTGTGAGGCAGCCCTTCATTTCTGAGAACAGTTCCAAGACTCCAGAGTAAGTGGTCACAAGAACTTGGCTTTTTTCTTCCTTATGATAGCTTAGACAGGAGCTGGTGTGTAGTGAGAGTGTGTTTGGATCGTTGGTTTGCCTACGTGTGATAAACTGGATTAACAGACAGACAGGCTTTAGCGTTGCGTGTTGCCTAACTGGCTGCCGGGGTCAGTCCGTAATGTGTGTGCAAGTATTACAAGGGGCAGGAACCCTCCTGTCGTTTTTGTAGGTCATGTTTCCGGCGTTATGTTGCCAGGAATTTATCAGCTTGTATTCTGGACGAGAGTTAGTTGTTGGTATTCAGGTCCGACTGGGTGTCGGTACAGCCCGGGTTGTCCCTTGGCCCGTGCCTCCACAAATCTTCTTTGTGTGTGGGAGTCTGTTGATATGCATGGCAGGGCGGACAATGGCAGCTGCACCTTTGTATTTATCCCGGGTGTCATGTCAGCATGCCCCCAGCACTTTCCCCTGCAGTAAAAATGTGCCAGGATGTTAGCCCTAAACCTTGTGATCTACTGTCATCGATCCTTCCATCCAACCCCTGTTGTGTGTGTGTGTGGACGTCCACAGATTTGTTTGTTCTATCCCTGAATATGCATACACCGTGACCTCTGCAGTCTACTGCTGTGATGAGTAAAATTAGCATGACGTCAGCTGGCCCCCTTCCCACATAGAGCTATGACATCATTAGGATTCTATCAGGGCCCTCCCCCTGAAAGCGACGTTTGTAATCCCCTATAGAGTGAAAGGGTGCAGAACATATCTTCTTGATTGTCAGTAATGACGGCTTAATCTCCTTTGTGGTCGTCTTCCGGACCAATACGTTGGGGCGGACAGGTGCAAAAGTAAAGGCAGTCATACATCGTACACCCAACTTAGACATTAGTCTATTGGCATAGCACTTTGACATTTATAAGGATGGGTATGGATCTGCTCACATTTTTGTACCTCAGCACTGTTGTTAATGTTTCGCACACCCCCAGCATGCCAAATGGAGTCGCCCTCCCGCCTACTAAGTATATCAACAGTGTGGTGTGTTGCCCTTGGGGAGCCTGGCGCCATCCATAATATTCTACCCACAGAAAGGGTGATACATGCGGAATGGGTGGCGGTCCCCAGGGTGGGACCCTACAGCTGGTGCAGGGGCAAGTTCACCGTCCGTAATTGGCTAATAAGAACTAAGCCGGCCTTCCGGCGCAGTGCCATATGAGGGAGACATGTTGATAGGCTATTATCACTGCCCCAGTTTGGGAAAACGGGTTTCCCTTAATGACAATTCGCTGCTAGAATGTATTCTGTCTCAATTGAATCAGACACGAACAGATGAGTCTGAATCTCCTAGTAAAAAGTTTAACGTATTCCGGTAGTAAAACTCAATGTTCCGTCAACGAAAAATAGACGGAATTTGGATGCTGTCGGGAATGTCATTGCAATTTCTAAAATGTTATCCATGTTTCGATTTTAGATGAACACGTCAAACTTGTTTTGCGATGATCGTAATTTCTCATCATATTCTATCGATCTGGATATGATGAGGGTTCTTCACATGTCCCGTTATATCTAGGAGCGAAGCTACCAGGGAAAATCAACAGACCACAAATTACACAGCGCCTTTTCAATTCATCTCACATAAATTATGCATGAAATCAGGCTGGTGTCAGGCTGCAATCTGCCTTTCAGGTGCTCCGTTACCAGCCAACCAGAACATAATCAATATTGAAATCAAAACAGACAATATTCACGCCATGGAATTTTGCAAACTGAGGGTCAAGCACCATTGTATAAAATTGTATCCTATCAGGGTTCAAACTAACCATAGGATGTATTGTCAAAGTCAATCAGTAAAGTAATAATGAAAATGCAGTTCTTCAAAATTTGTGCTTTTCAGAAGCAGGCATTATGGTTTGTATTTTTGAAATGGTACTGGTATTTCTATGTCAGTATTATGTTGTTAATTTTTTCATACATGTACCACAATTCAGCCTTTCACTTACTATCTATTTTTCACACCTGAAAAAAAGTCAAATTCTTACACTAGTTACAGACTTAGTATTGAGTTTTTTTTACTCGTCAGGTAACTTATTACATTTCAAACAACTGTGCCATTGACACCTACTTGTTTTCACAGATCTACAAGTACCAAACATTCAAATTTACATAGATAGAATATCTTGTTTTCTTTACAATTATGCAAGTGTGATACTAATTGGCATGTATGCATAGTTCACCCACTCACACCTTATGTCCAAAAACTCATTTGCATATCTATACTTTTGATGAGCAAGTTTGTTGATACATCTTCTGTTTGCTATACAAGAACATGCCAACGTATCAAGAAAGCAATTATGATCATTTCCCCTTAGCAAAATGCTCCAGAATCCTGACAGATTTTCGTTAGAAATATTATACTAGCATTGAGAGATACATGTAAATCGTTAGATATTGACTGGTTTATATCCATACCCTCAGGTCTTTGATATACAGAAATTAAAAATTATACTATAATACAGCTATCGACTTTACAGTTTCATCTTTATAGATCCTGACTCTGAGTTTATATGTCTACATTCTACAAGATGTAAATAAATTGTACTTATAGTTAATCAGATCTTCATAGTATTAGTAGGCTTGAGATTTCATAACCAGATTTGATGAGTATTGTACAGTTTGGTTAGAGTGCCGTTGATTACTCGGTCTAGCAAGTGAACAAAAGAACACCTGGTATTAGCTGGGGACAATGATGTTTTAATGGACTAACACAAAGGGCTATTAACAAAGAGAATATCAAGAAGATCATAAAAAGGCTAAGTCTATCATGTCCAGAGCTGGCGCTTTCTTGTCAAAATAAACTGTAAAATTCTCCAGGTGGTACCAAAAATCTTTGTGGTTCACATTTTCACTCGCAGCTTGCATTGTTTTACTTTTAGTCGTTTGTCTATTGTTCCCCTTACATGAGTGTACACATGCAAGCTAAGCCCTTGAGCTGTTATGGACACGTACAAAAGACCTGCGTATTCCTTTGTCTTCTCTGTTTTGACAGTGATAGTTCCTGTGCAAACGACAAGGCACCAGTCTTTCGCACCCTTATGATAGTTGCCATCAAGAGGACTTCTAGTGTTGGTCCAAAACCCTGGACACCAGTAAGGTGTGAATAAGAATCTAAAAGTGTGAATAACCATTGAGCACAGATTATCTCCAGCAGCATGCTAATTGTATTCTAATTGAAATAGGTTGCATTTTCCCAGCTCTGGTGGCACTATAGGGGAGATCATTAAGAATTTATTGTGTTAGCAATCACTCATGTGCCAGCAACAAATGAAGTGAGACGTGGTGGAACTGAGGCGTGACGAAGGGGGGTCTGGCAATCAATAGGTCACAACAACTCACCAGAATTACTCATTCTGGGACGTGTTAACCTTGGCCACTGCCGCTATCATTCTCTGCCAAGGTTCGTCTCCTTAAAGGTATGTAAGAGAGAAAAGGACGGCTCATTCGCACGTCGCCCTTGCATCGAAAAATGGAAAAATATATTATGTCCTCTTCTTTACGTCGATACGTGTGTGGGAGAAAAAAGACAGATCATTCCCGCGTCGTCCTGACATCGAAATGTGAACGGATGATGACTGTAATCTCGATTTCATGATTTGTCGCATCATCTATATGTAGATGTGGCAATTTCAAAGCCAAGGTTGCTTTAAGTGAAGTCAAATTGGAATCGCAAGTTTTATTGCATAGTTTTCGTGTTACAGCTTGTGAGAGGAATGCTATGCAAGAATGTGAATTAGGCCGAGGTTGTATCGTGAATGCACAAAACGTGGCGACAGACTTTCGGAGGGATATCTCATTAATGATTCAGCAGATTCTGGGTGCGTTGGTGGCTATCATCCGTAAATGGTCTATCCGGAGTGACTGATGTAGGGGTATAATTGTGTCCCTATGATGTGTTAACAGATGTCAGCGTCTGATATGCCGTGCTGAGGCATTGTCTCTTGGTGTGTGTGTGTGTTTAGATACCATATATGACGTATGCTAAAACTGCATCGCATGCATATTTACGTTGATAGACCAATCATCTACCTGTTTATCACTGTCCGTTCTAACAGTGTTTTTTTGTCTCTGCTGTAGATTTTCTAATTGTTTTGATAGACATACGCTGGTAGTACAGTTGAAAATGAAAGGTTAGATAATATAACGATTCTGAGAGCACTTGAATTGTATCATGGACAAGTGCATTTTTGTTATTTCAAAATTTTATATTTGTACACAGCTCAGTGATATTAAGTTGGGAAGAGTTTTATAGTATATTAGGCCTAAAAAGAAAGTGCAATTTCTTTTCTTAGCCTTTTGTATCTTCATGATCAAGTGTTGCATACAAATGTATTATTGTATGAATTATGTACATGTATATCTTTTGAGCACAATTTGCTGTCATTATCACTGTAATGTCTCTTATGTGACTTATATGTCCCACACTTTGTCCCGATAACGATCTTTATGGACTCGCCCAAATTTTCGACTGCACAGCATCAGTCTTTTTCAAGGAATGAACAAAGACTGATGCTGTGCAGTTGAAAGTTTGGGTGAGTTCAATTTTTGTGTTGGAAATTACAGTTCAACTATTTCAAGAATGACTTCTACCAACACAGATGAACTTTCAAGTTAATGATCTTTATGGTTTTACTCTGCAGAAGTTGCAGCTGTCATCTCGGAGGAAGGCAGAGCCGGTGATCGTGATTGATGGTAGCGACAGCGAGACGGAGTCAGCACGAAGCTCTGGTAGCCGCGGGACCGTCGCGCCGACGCATGTATCCTCTCCTGGGTCTCAGTCGGGAGGGGGTGCGTCCGACACAGGTGAGACCGGGCTGAACCATCTTTTCAATCTTGGAGGGGGTATTTAAGCTGGAGACCTTTTTTGACTACTTTACTTGTTCTTGGAGGTAAACCACCTTTTACAAAGGTGAGACAAGACTGGACCATTTTTTCAATCTTGGAGGGGGTAACCTAGCTGAAGATCTTTTGGCTCATCATCATCATCATCACGGGTGGCTTGCCTAAAAGCTACATTGAAGACTAGACTGTAAGGTTGATCCACTCACACAAGGATGGACCCTAGTCTTTTCGATAAGTGTGGTGGGTTCTTTAGATTATTGCTTGAGTTATAACTTATGGCTCTCCTCAAACACTGGACCTCTGGCTTTATGCTTATTTCCAGGCAGATTTACCAGTGGCATAAGCCACATAAGACAGTAGTATCAAAGCCGGCAAAGGAGTGTAGCTGGCTGCTTCTGATACTCCCTGGCCGGCTACACTCCTTTGCCAGCTTTGATACTATCTAATGCCACCAGTAAATCTGCCTGGACATAAGCTTTAAGAATACCCATATGACTGGATTTCCCAACAAACGCTAGGTGCTCATTTTCACGTAAGTCAAGTGAGGAAATGGGTGTAAAGTGCCTTTCTCAAGGGCACAAAATTGAGCCCTGCCAGGAATTTGAACCCAGAGCTTTCAGATTCTAAGTCAACAGCACTATAAACCACAAGCCGACCTTGCCACCGTGATGGAGCCAAAGAGAAACAGTTTGTGCTAATTTCCTGTTATCAGTCTCTGTGATAGCGAGCACGTAGGCCATGGTTCCATAATGTATCACCACATGTGATATATTTTCTGGTTAACCCTTCACCTTTTCAAGTCTTTGATAGCAATTTATTTATTTATTTGTTCAGCTGTTTACAAACAGCCAGGGCTGCCCAACTAGCCGTAGGCTATTATCAAGGGCTAACCCTGTACATGTTCGCACATGTTCGCACACGACGGGTTATACCGCCCCTTACGGGGTGACACACCCGTCCGGGTGAATGATGTAGATCACCATGAGGCTGATACGAGACAGAGGTTCGCCAGGCCTCCATCCGGGTGATTTGAAGTGAATCACCAACTCCCGACAGAAGGATTTGCACCAACGCACACCGCACCATCGCACGTGTGGGGGTTCTTTAACGTGCAAGGGGTATGGCTCTCCCCATACACGGGACCTCCATTTAACGTCCTATCCGAGGGACGACTCATTTTTCACTTGAGTAAAGTGAGGAAAGTCGTGTAAAGTGCCTTTCCTAAGGGCACAAGACCGACAACACGACAGGCGGATTCGAACCGGCGACCTCTCGGTCACGGGCCGAATACACTACCACTGTGCTACGCGGCCCCACTTGTGCAATTTCATGGTGATCATTGTCAAAGATACCCCAAATTCTATATTATACACTTATGGTTCTTTCATGGTTGTATGTTTCTTGGTTAAGTGTTACTGTGCCAGTGACATAGGTTTACAAGAAGCTTGGTCTGTTGAGCCATCAAAATAAGTCAAATTCTTCCATTTGTACATTTATGTTTTACATCATTTTGCATCATAGGTATCATTTGTTTTATATTAAACAGGGCCTTGATTCAATACCTTGATCTTAAGAGCCATCATTAGAAGTTTATCAAGTTCTTGCATTTCTACTGCACGTTTTTCTTCCTTTTTTGTTATGTTAGTCACACAGGTACCTGTACGTAGATGGGGCTTGGGGTTGGTCTATTGAGTACATACCATGTTTATCTGTGTTATTTCAGGTTATGCAAGTTTACAAGTCATTAAGCTAATGTTGAAGCATGACCCATTCCCCAGTGAGAGAGAGTTGTTGTAGTCTGTAGACCAACCCTGACCTTGACTCGTATGTTGTTTGTGTAGCGAGAGTGGCAGCAGCGCTATGTGCCGTCAGTCAAAGGAGAGGTCCTAAGTTCAATTCACCTCCTGTGTCATTTCAGTCGCTATGGTTATGTTTTCTCGGAGCCTATGAAAAATGATAGGAATGCGGTTGGGGTCTGTTTACTTTATAATTGCTAAATGGTTGAATTTCCAGTGTTTGTTTCGCATAACCGGGGAAACCACATTGAGGCAACACACACCAGTTTACTTTTGTGCAGTAACCTGAGTAACTTATAACTACAAGTTGCATAAGGCCAGACTGTAAGGTTTGATCCACTCGCAAGGAATTGGAAAGGACCCCTACTCTTTTCTATAAGTGTGGTAGGGTCTTTAACCTGCTTGAGGTGTGGCTCCCCTCAAACATGAGACCTCAGGCTTTGTCTGAGAGGACTTGCATTGCCGAAGCTAGGTACTCATTTTCACCTGAGTTGATTGGAGAAATATATGCAGAGTGCCTATCTAAGGGCATAACATCAGCATCTGCTAAGGATTTGAACCCAGAACCTTTGGATTCCTAACCACAAAACCAACTTTGTGTCTTTTTGCAGTGCACTATGGTTATACGTGCTGAAAAAATCTAGTGCCATATGCCCATACCCAAATTATAGCAGACAAGTGAAGAAGGTGTTGTTTGGAATACAGAAATGGAAAGTTGAGTGGTAGCAACTGCCGGGCCAAGAGAATGTTTTGGAAAATGCTTTTGTCATTCATTGTATTATTTGATAAATGGCTCTCTGGAATGTCAAATCGGTTGAAAGAAGGTCTTGAAGTACGAGGTCTTATCGCACGAGGCTTGAGCATTCGAGTGTGGTGTTATTGTTTCTAGCATCAGCTTAGCCAGCAGCTGATACAACAGGGATTTGCTAGCCGGGCATCCAGTCGTTTTATAGCTTCCGTGTCTCTTCTGTCCTCTCGGCAAATACAAAGAGACTCGGGAGCTATAATAGGGCTAGACACCAGGCTAGAGAATTGCAACACACTCTCTCCTGGAAGCATCACCTAGCAGGATTCAGTAAAACTGCAGGGAGGGGATTGCTTATATTGTGGCAGTTCATGCATGACTGTGTTATTTGCCGTTTAGGAAGGGTGCAGTTTATAACCATTACACTTGCCACCCCAGCCCACACATACCCCATGTGGAATTGACGCATTCTACCCGAGCGCCGCTCCAAGGGCTGGCAAACATAACCTACGTGTTATTAATCTTCTCTTGTAAGTGGATCTAACGACGTCGCCTTTGCACAGGTTGTACCCCACCTATAACCCTTTGGGGTGGAAATATACATTCGAGTTTGCATCTTCTCTCTCTCTTTTTTTGGCCACGCAGCCAAGTTGCGTTCGGCGGAGCGTGGAGTCATTACTCGCGATTGGGTCAATAAGGGGGAGGAAAGAAATGTAACAGATGGATGCTTCCCACGATGTGTCCCTGAACCGTAATGCGTGCCCAAAGCTATTTTCCATAGCATTATCCCCGGCCCTGGAAGTGCTCACACCTATCTTCCGCCATCGCAGAAAAGCACTTTAAGGGTGTCCGATCGGGTCGGACTCTCCTTCCATAAACCAAGGTTACTTTGCCTTTTTAAGGTCTTGGGGCCATTTAGGCGGCGCTGATTTATCTGTCGGACGCTGCCCCAGGTAATATCGGACACAAAGAGCCGGCGTTCCTGGCAGATTTGTGGGAGCTGGGAAGTGATACTGCGTTTTGGTATGATGGCTCCGCAGATGATACATAGTGATTGTGGCCCGGCACCGTCTATTGATTGTATTGTTTTTTTCTGTCTCATCCCGGGATCCGTTAATGCAGGAATTGACCCGGCAGAAAATGCGTTGGGAGGAATTTACAACCCTATCTTTTACTGCGACTTGTGACCTGCATGTTTTTTATTTGCTATTGTTTGAGTGTTATTTTATGTATTGTTAGAAATCCGATCTATGTACATATGTGCCAATGCTGGATGGTTTACGTACAGTATATAAAAGGAACTTAACTAAATTTTTCTACTGCTTCACAAATGAAATATGACATATTATTAAGATCACAAAAAGAAGAAGAAATTCTTACCTGCTATTTTAGAACACAACTTAAGAAAAATTCTTACTATGATGTCAAAGATAAACCTTCATATGAATCACACACAAAAAAAGAGTCTTTATGCTCTGTTGTAATCTACTTATGATGCAGCACAGAAATGACTTCTTCAGGTCTTGCCATTAGGAATCTGATCGTGTTGGCATTCTAACTGTCATCCCATGGCCATGGTTGTACCGGAGGCGCCAACCCTCAGAATGCACAAACAGAGACGTTTTTGTCACTCCACGCTATTGAGCCCCTTTTATCGTATTGACCCCTCGACCTGGCTCGAAAAGGTGGTGAACAGTGGCACGCAAGTTGGTATTCATGTAGTAAGTGCACTTGGCAATTGCTGCGCAACCCCACAAATATGCCTCACACATTGTATGTACTTCCAGCCTCAATAAAAGCCACGGTTGCCTGACCGTTAATCACTTGTACTTGTTCTGTATTGGCTGTTACCGGGGACCGTTTTTTTGGCCATTTTAGCTCTTTCCAACAAGCAGTTTACTTCCTGGCCCTAATCTGTTAACAGTGCCCTCCCGCAGAAGTGGCAGGGGAGAGATTTACTACATTTACTGCCAGCAATAGCCACAAGTGGTGTTCTATAACCTTGGTGATGGGCATCAGCCTGATTGGGAATGGCCCCAGCAGACGCAGTCATGTGGAAGCAATAGAACCAGGAAGTGTTCCTCAGCGGGGAATTAAAATCGTAGAGAGGCCCTGCCTTTATCTCTTCTCCGTCATTTACCTGAGTGCCTGCCTCCTGTCGGAAAAAGGAAAGTAATTGAGGCGCATTAGGTTAAACACAGTCCAAGGGGAGGTAGAGGAGGGTTTGGCGGTGTGAGAAACGACAGCCCGAATGTGCGTGATACCGGTGATACGGCACCTGCCAGGGAAGCCCTTGGCCCCTGCTGTTAGGAGGTGATGTCTTCAGTTGACAGGGCACAGCAGGGGGCAAACACAGAGGGCAGGTCGCCAGGGGCCAGGGCCACAAAATCCCACATCGCCCGACCTGCCTGTCTAGATTTAGCAATTAGGGAACAGCATGTGAGAGAGACAGGGGCGACCTTTTCAACTGTCAATAGGTCACCGCAGCAGCCTGGCCTGGTGGATGTTATAGTTGTGATAGCAAGGCTAGTTGTGGTTATCTGAACCCACCAAGCATTCTTCACTTGAGCCTTGCCAGGAAAGATGGCCCTTCCACTTTTTTCCTTATAGGGGTGGGATTTTTAGAGTGATATTTTGTCCCAGACATTGCACATCAGGTTAGGCCTAACCAGCTTTCAATCTGGTAATAGATTTTTCGTGCCCACAGGGAATAAATTAGATCAGGTTGGCTGGTGCCAATCTGCGATTATGGCGTCCATTATCCTTCCAGTAATGCAAATTTCACCTGATTATTGGTACGGTTGTGGCGGCTTTGACGCTGTACATGGTGTGTCAGCAGATGAGTCGGTTGATGCACTTCATGCATTTATTAATATTAATAATCATTCTTCAGGCATGGAAAAGGTCAGGTCAGCCCCATTTAGCCAGGGAAAATTGCGTCGACGATAAATCATACGTCGATGATAATGGCCGGATTGATGCGGCGGGCCAGGTTCGATCTTCCCGTTATCTTTCCGGCGGTACGAACGCTGCGGGGCGCGCGATACATCTCAGCACGGGAGGGATCCCTCCTTCCCTGCACCATCGCTTTTAATGCCTGCTTACAGCCCAGTGATCAATGGATTATGTGGGACGTAGTATAATGGAAGGCAAATGTTCCGGGCGGCAACACAAGCAAGCCGCACGTCATGTCTTATTTCGTAAAGAATACCCATTGTGCGCTCTACAGAGGGCTTACTCGGTTAGTGTCTGATATCTGGTTCAACTGGCAAGAAAAGCCGGGGCACCACATTGTAGATTTCAGATAAAATTGTATTGAATGCTTCCTGGCGCGGCACTATTTTTCCATCATGGCATGGTTTCGTTGGTGCAGCCATTATGCGGAGCGATCGGTGTAATGTGCCAATTGATGTTGATTATCCTCAGGGAAATGAAACATCTGCCTGTTTGTTTGGGAGAGTTATGATAGGCCGCGCCACTTCTTCCAAGGGGGTGGGTACAGGCCGAGGGGCTCCAGCGTGTTCTCCTTGTTATTCCAAGCCTTACCGAAAATCAACAAAGGACGTGGCTCGGCAAGCAGGATGAGGGATTATTTGAGATTTGTGCCCCTGGTGTAGCCAGCACCTAGGTGATATTTGCTGTGCCAACAATGGGCCTGTCTCCCCCGCAAGCAGAGTGACCCCTTCCAGTAACCTCCGGCAGTCGACAGGTCCCATTAAACCTCTATTTGTTGGTCGAGCAATCAAAGTTGATATATGCGGGTGAAAAGTTGCGCGGTTCATTGTGATACTAGCGGGAAGGCCACACGCCGATGGGAGGCCGGCCATGGCGGGACGCGACGGAAGCTTCTTCCTTCCAGACTTGACCTTCGGATTGTTTAACCTTCATCCCTACCCACCTTTAAACGGTAAGCTTAAATTTCCTTGTTGTGGTCGATGTGGACATGTTTGCCCCAGCCCGAGGGTGACCTCTGAGGGGGACCTTTTGTTTGGTGTGGCTTGAAGGCACTGGGGCAGCAGGCATTGTTAGCACTGGAGAGCCACGTCCTTTGTGTAAAATTACCTGGACAAAAGTCAGTCATGACGCATGTTGTAATCTACCTTCTCAGAACAAGTGTCTGGGTCCTGTTATCCCCGATTCAATTTTTCGATTTATCTGCCGTTTTTGCCCCCCAGAAGGACCCGCTACGAGCGTTATACAAATTGGCCGGGTTGTACGGTGTAATAATTGATCGTGAAATATTTGGCTTATTTATTTAATGCGTCTGGCCGTATGCTTTGTTGTTAACCACCCAGGGTGGGAGCGTGGTACCTGGATATGGTAATTAGGACAGGAGGCATGTGCAAGGGAGAGGTGAATTCTGTGTCCTAAATACCTCCAACGGTGTTGGCTTACCTTCAAGGTGACGTCTTTCTGGGGTCAAGCTATAAATATTTATTTTCCCAACCCTGTCACCTTAGGTGTCTTTCACAGTCTGTTCCTCCCGGTCTGACATAGGTATGCTCAATTATTAGCCCCGAATTCATTTGTCCCAGAGTCATTTCCATAATTCAATAATATGGGGATTGAATTGGGGAGGGACGAAGCAACAGTTCCCAGGCCCATGATGGAAAATCAATGAGTTGCTGCATGAACGAGGGCTAATAGGCTTTCTCACCAATGATTTTAACTCCCTGCTGTTGCCCAAGACTGTTCCTGCTCCACTCTCCATATGTATTATCTAATGCCACGCATGACGAGTCACCAACGCCCATTACCACGTAACGGAGACAACTTTCACAGCAAAACGTGGCCTGCATGCACAGGGAAAAACATTGTCGGTGTCCGTCGTCCTGACCCTTTTTTTAGAAACAGGAATTCTCCAACACTTCTCCATGACTCCTTTTGTGTAGGTTATGAAATATTAAAGAGATTGGTTTTAGGTGTACAGGTGTTTTGCTTGTGACCCGCCGCCGTAAATGTCAGGCGGGCACGAGGGATTGGGTTCTGGCTTAAAGCCTGGTTAATGGAGCATGATCGAAATGAGTATTTCTGTAAAGCCAGCTTGTCTTCAAGTATGTTCTCCCGGCGTCTCGGGCCAGCAGTTCAGAGCAAAACAGGAAGGGCTGTGACATTGAGGGTGGTTAGGGGTGAAATCCCATACCGGTTGAACCCGGTTACAGGGGCCAATTTTGTTTTCCCTAAACACCCCAATGCTTTGGGAACAGACTGACAGGTCTACCCATGTTTTGCGTGGTATATCAACCCCGCGGGCAATCAATGTTCTGAAATTGATTTCACCATATTGATCACTTGGGGGGGGGAGTTGGTCGGTCGACAACTCCCTTCCAATTATGACTCGAGACGAACCTGTGGCTTTTACCACCTCCCTGGGGAATAGCGAATGATAATCAATAACATTAGGGGGCATCTGACAACCCAGGTTGGTGGAATTACACCGGACATGGAAGGGACCAAACGTTTAGGGCAGGGGCAGGCTTGCGTGGGAGCTTGTCAGGGATCAGTAGTCATCTGCATGCCTGCCACACTCTCACTGTTGATTTAACCCTGCCGTTTGTATGGGCCGATACCTCTCAACAGGCCTGCGTCATTGATCAAACAATGGCAGATGTTCCAACACAGCGTTCTCTGGCCCACCGTTGCCGGATTAACCGACGACATGTCAGTGATTTTTCAGAGGAGGAAGGTTCTCGGTTGGTGTGTAAAACTATAGGCACCGGCTGGTTTGTGTCAGCTGGGAGTGATGTCATGAGCCGGTAAAACACATTCTTCAGATAACATTGGGTAGAGAGCTGATCCTCGGTGTTACCTTGGACTAAGCCATTTGTCATCTCTCGAGGGTATCCTAGCATCACAATAAACCCCTCTGAAAGCAAATTCATTAGTTCTGTTAGAGCAGAAATGTTAGATTGCGTCATTAAAAATTCATGGTTGCCGTTGGTTTTGGGGTGATGGAAAGCTTCTAGTTTTGTGGCTGGCTCGTTAGAGGCAATTAAAACTCTTAAATTAAAAGGGATAAGGCCATTGAGTTTATTATTGACCTCTTGTAGTGTATAAATAGCAGGTGTTGGAAATGCCAATCACAGGTCAATGAATGGACTATGCTAGATATACAGTGGTGTGGGGGTGGGGCGGTCAAGGCTGTGTTTGATGTGGTTATAGGCTGAGGAGGATGTTGACAACTGTCTCAATGGCACGGTGAAACACGCCAGAGGTTGACAGGGTCAGAGGTTACCGGGGAGACCTTGTCTGGTGCCTTGTTGCCACGAAGGGAAAGCATTTCGTCCTGTTTGTTTGTGTAGCGTCCGACATTTCGGGCAGCTGGTCCTTCTGGGTGAGTCTTTGATTGGTGCGAGAGTACTTACCCGCCAGCTGGATCAATTGTATCCACTCCCCGCCCTAACCCAGCGCCCATATCAGCCATTAATTGCGGGATTCTATTGCGCAGTAGGTCAACCGGGGCCTTAACATGCCTCAGACATCTCAAGTAACTGGCTGGCTTCAGACACTTCCCAGGTTGGCATTTAGACCCTGCCAAGAAATGGTGTGTATAATCACGCCACTCGTATTTTGCTAGCCTGGTAGGCGAGGATTTCCTCCACAGCGGATGCTTGCCCCGCAATTGCACTCCAACAAGGGCACGAGGGGTTGTGTTCCGTTTACGCAGAGCTTAGACAGTCCGAGGTCGAAAAACGATAAAGTACAGCGGCGGTAGAGTAGTGCTTGGCCGGTGTCCACTGCTTGCCAAGAGGCCCCAGTTGGAGAGGTTTTCGTGGTGTGATAGTGCTAGTCAAACATTGCCCCCTGCTCCTGGCAACTAATAGTTAGGAAACAGGTGGTTCGTCTGGCGCCACATAAACAAGACAAATTGGCTTTGTACAGCAGGGTGCTCTTATGTGATTTGGGTGAATAAACAGCAGGGTAAAATATTTGCCTGGCAGCATTCCATCTTATCATCACCTTCCTCTTGTGAGCAGGGCAGGAAACTGTCAGAAAAAAAAAAAACACATCTTGTTCCAATTTCCACCCAGGCTCCATTGGAGTAGTCTTGTCGGAAATTGACAGGGAACAATCTGTAACTGTCAATCATTGCTGGCATCACCCCCAGTGGGAGGAGCCTTGGCGGGTGACCTTTTCTCAGATTGTTACTCCCTTATCTTAGCACATCCTTGATTGTTATCTCTTTGTCAGGCCCCTTGTTTGAGTGTGAAGCTGCTACCATCCTAATGGGTTCCCCCAGTAAATTCCCCCACTTTATCAGGCTGTGCAATCTTCATTGATTTGTAGCGGTACAGCTGCCTGTATCATGGTCCGTTCCCACTGCATTGATATTCCATTGACGAGCAAGGTGCTATCGTAAACTGGATCTCCTTCCAGCAGAAGGTATGATGTATGTTGTTACTCTATACCGCGATCAATACGAAAACGGGCGCCGGTTTCGCATGTAATCTGTATCAGGGCAAACTTGAACTAACACTAGCGTTACTCTGCCCTTGGGTGGGTGAAGACAGATGTCTAGTTCCTGTGTTGTATTGTAAATGTGGGGATGTAATTGATATATCATAGAGCCCATGTGCACAATAGATAACCCGCGGTGCAAATGCCTTGATGTCTTTCCCTCGACATTTTTAGTGCGCTGCACTCCGAAATGGCTCCTTTGAGGTAATGGCTGCGTAATCAAAGCCTTTTACGCTGGGCGTATATTCCACCGCTTCTAATTCTGATGGTGGATGATTCAATAGCCCGCTGTATAATTTGATAAATGTGGCATTTTCATGCTCAGTCACGATTCTTTCCGTCGTCATCTCTTTGCAGCTGAGGCCATTAGTCAATTTAATCCCCCGATTTTGTAATAATCTAGTGCAGGGAAGGCGTCTTGAGTACTTGAGATGGTGTTTTGGTAATGATTACTGATGGTGATTTGTAGTCGTCGCTTACTGTGCGTGTGGGCGGCGAGAGATACGGCGTGCCCTTGACTTTCGCACGGAGCCCTGCAGATGAAGCGTCTTATCATCGCAGATTCCTCCTCCCCGGAGATCCTGTTATATCGTGACGCCATCGCTTCTGAATGAGCGCGTCCCCAGGATCATTCACTTCTAGGAAGGATGTGTTGAAAAAAATGCTTCAAAGGATTTAATGAAAATGACCATGACAAATTCACAGTCAAGCAATCTGATATATGATTATATTGCATAGATCGTGTTAGTGTAACTTCCGAATTCTGAGTGCATCCCCAGGATCATTCACTTCTAGGAAGGATGTGTTGAAAAAAAATGCTTTGAGAGATTGAAAATGATTTTGTTTCTGACAGTGACAAATTCACAGCGTTCGACCAACCCATGTCAAGCAATCTGATGTATGATTATATTGCATACTAGTAGATCGTGTTAGTGTCACTTCCGAATTCCGAGTGCATTCCCAGCATCAGACACTTTCAGGAAGGACATGCTGAAAAAATGACCAACTCTCAGAGTCTGGCCAAGCCATGTCAAGCAATCTGATTATATAGATTATTTTATCTTGTTATTTGGTGAATGCATCACTTTCAAATTCTGAATGCATCCCCAGCATCAGGCACTTTTAGGAAGGATGTGTAGAAATTGTACTTATTAAATGAGAGATTGAAAATGATGTATGCAGTTGATACTCCAAAATGATTAAGCTTCGTCCGTGACTAATTTTCAGACCAAGCCATGTCAGACGATCAGACATGCGATAATATTGATAAATCTAATCGATGGTGGGTGTAAGACAAAGATGTTGTATTTTTTCCTAATATCCTTTGTCAGACACGGTTTTGACAAAGGCATGAGAACGACTGTGAAATGGATCATAATGGAATTAGGAGAAAGCTGGAGATTTGTATGGTGCTGGTACAGGCATACTAATATGATCATAAGGGGTTAGCACGGGGCTAGAAAGCTGTAAATAACGTCGTTTTTAGCGCGACACCGGTGCCATCTGGCACCTTTATCTTGCTTACCCAGCTGCTCGCCGTTCACCTGCGTTCTCATGTTTAATCTACGCGGCAGGCACGACGACATGCCCTTTCATCCACACCTTTTGTATATTTAGTGTTACCACACAAAGCTAACGACAACACAACAACGCCGTTAAAAGATAACATTGGGTCGGCCCTTACGCCCATTGTGTCGTCGGTGTAAGAAGTGTGGGTCGCGGTTGTTTAGTCTATCCCAGCCATGCCTCGTCCGTTGTGTTTGTTGTAAATAAGGATA
The DNA here is from genome assembly GCF_000003815.2 of Branchiostoma floridae. Lineage (NCBI taxonomy): Eukaryota > Metazoa > Chordata > Leptocardii > Amphioxiformes > Branchiostomatidae > Branchiostoma > Branchiostoma floridae. The sequence continues at coordinate 4,591,779 of NC_049984.1, forward strand.
TAGACCCTGCCAGCAGGTTTATTGGCGGACGTGTTGTTCAAACAACCTGGCACGGACTGTTTGCTCTGTGCTACAATTGCAAACACTCTCTCTCCCTCTCTCCGAAGTCTGTGTAAGCTGAAAGCAGGGGATTGTGTACAGAACGAAGCCCTGGCACCTGGTAGCTTGCTTTTGGATGAATTACAAAAGTCACTCGTTCGTTCACCTTCAAATTTCAAGGTTGCAAAGTATCTCTTCGCTCTGAGAAAAGTGCAGACAAGACAGAAATGCGATCATCTCTCAGAAAAAGTCGCGAAATTAATATGTGTCACAAATGACTTGGGAACCCACCATTCTTACCAAACATGGGGGATGAAAAGGATTATTGATGACACAGCAGCGACAGACGATGAATATATACCTCTGTGCAGCGGAGTAGAAGCAGGCATTTCCGCTCGTTATTGGGATGGATATCTATTACTGTACGTGCGGTGATGCGTAAAAGTCACAGCTACGACAACCGGGACTCCTGTAATGGAGAGTGAAAGCGTGTGAAGTCAGAACGTGTCGAGAACAATAAACGTCGTTCAGAACACGACAAACATTGGGCAATAGATGAAAGCAGGATCATGAATCAATGGCAGTTCGTTTGTTTGCCTTGTACGTTTACCGTGTGTGTACGTTTTGTGTTGACACGCAGGCCTAAAGCCGCCCCCACTGACCATGGTAGCAACGCCTACTCATCCAACGTCGAGTGTTTCTCCACTTCACCAACGGTCGCTAGGTGGCGCCCCTTCCGTTACCGCAGGCAGCTCTTCTCACAATGGTGGTGCTTCCAGCTTTGCCGCTGCACTAAGGAAGCTCGCCAAACAAGCCACTGATACTCCAGGTAGTACAGATTGCTTAAGTTATAGAATTAGTAAAAGCAACTGCATGCATGCTTTTTTTTTCATTCTTGAAATTAAAGATAGTGTGAAAAAGTGAAATTTAGTGTTACAACTGTAGTTATGTTTAAGTGTGCCCTGGGTGGATTTCCCCAACACTAAGGGGTGTTGCCCAGTAACCATACAAGAACAAGAACAAGTCACAATATTTTAACAAGTTGAAATCTTCTACCATTCATTGCAACTGGTGAAAAAATGTTGGGAATATTCTATAAGACATGCATTCTTATATGTTCCGTTATGAGGACAAGATACAATATTTATAACTGGAAAAATTTACGACACAATGAACAAGTTTTATTCACTTGATAGCAAAGTACAATATGAATGTCATCGATTAGATAACTAATGTACATACCCACAGTTAATTTATTTACAGTAGCTTCGATGTTAACATGTACATAGAATACAATATGATGCATTCCGTATCACCCGAAGTACCAGCTCGATTGTGGATAGGATCCCCCGAAGACCAGAGGTTGATCCAACCTGCGTGAGAGCTGGCACAAAAAAATCACACCCTTGAATGTGAAATGCACCAGAAGTTGTCAAAATTTGGTGTTCTCAAACGAAATATTGTAACAATTCCAATGTCCTAGTCCAGTATTCAGCTTTTCGACAATGGTGTGCTTGGCACACTCGTCAAATTATTCTATTGAACTTCAATTTGAAGCCCATGTGATAACAGTAGACCCTGTGTGATAACCCAATTCAGAACACCCATATCAAAATACTCAGAACACCCATATCAAAATACTCAAAATACTTTTTTCTGCATACCTGCACTGGTGCAGGTAACATTGAAAATTACCTGCACCAGACAAGTTTTACCTGCATCACTTTTGAAAGTATAAATCATACTAAAATTGTTCAGGAACCATTGCTATTTTTCCTTTTATACTCTATAGGTGGTAACAGTCAATGCAGCCGATAACAATCCATATTCACCTACATTATAGGACATTTATGTCTGAAACTCAGTACATGGACCAGTGCAGGTAGACAACAGAAATACCTGCACAGCTCCAATTTTATTTCGAGCCCTGAACATTATCTCAGCCTAGGCATGACATCAATTTGGTTATCCTCTGCACCCCTGCAGCTCCTGGGTCTGTTCCCGAGCACGTTCCCTCTCCCCCGCGCGTCGGAAGTCACAGTCCGGCCGCAGCGAAACCGCCGAGTCGTCAGGGATCGTCCTCTCTGACTGGACACCAGTCCTCGTCACCCAGACTTGGAGCAGCCCTGTCTTATAGCAACACAGGAGAGAGAAGAAAGGTGATTGCCTTTTTACTTTTTACGCGACAATATTACTTTAGGTTGCCTTAAATCACCCCTAATCATTTCTTTAAGTTTGATTTGAGACACTGAATACATGCAGGCTCTACAGGCCAGCAGTACAAGCAACCAGTACAAATAGAAATGGCCAGCAGTTCAGTTCAGTCAGTTCAGTTCGTCCTCATATGAGGTGCCATTAACAATATCCGACCAGGCATCTCTATCTAGCATGGCAGCTAGCAAGTTGTAGTCCTTTAAACCAACCTCCTCTTCCAAAACTTTCTTAAATGTCAGGCCAGCATAAGTGTATCATTAGCCTCCAAAAAAGAGGAAAAAAAGTCCCAGACAGCCTGCTATGGAGGCTATAATTTGTAGGTGTTCTGAAATACTCTCCTTTAACTTCACAGGGACTGAATTTCATAGTAGAGACAAAGGGGAAGTGTTCACTGCACTTGAAGTTTGCAGTTGGTACATAGAGTGCATTATCGAACAAATATCTGTAGTGAGACAATTTCACTGTAGAATGTTTGAGCTGCAAAATTATATAAAAGATTGGAATCCGGAATGTTTGCAATTGCCTAGGGCTGAACAGTGATGAAATATGTATATACAAGACTATGTATATAAAAATATTTGCTTGACATTTTGAGTATTGCTACATATTTGCAATTGCTTTACTTTTCTGTACTGCCCTGGGCAGCCATATAAAGGGTTGGACTAGCCCTACTGTCCCGGGCAAGTGAAAATGCCAATCGGGCGAGTGGATGTCCTACCCCACTTGCCGATCGGGCAAGTTAGATTTTTTCCATTGAGTGAGATTTTGATATACTTCCTACATTTCACAGTCATGGCATCAAGCATTTGGTTAACAGAAAAGTAGAGCCAATAACAAGAATTCCATTGATGGAAGTGAAAGTACATAGAAAAATTTTAATTTTGGGCAAGTGAAAAGTTGGTTCGGGCAAGTGATTTTTTTATTTACTTGCCCGATAGGACAAGTGAATTTTAGAAAACTTGTCCAACCCTGATATAAGACACTGTCATCCACAGGCAGTAACTGAAGCTTGATCTGACATGAACTTTTAATGCTCGGCCATGAGCCAATGTCGATGACTTGCATTCTCTAAACTAAGCATTTTGAAGTATACGCCATATGATACTCACCCGTATTTGACATAACTGTAACTGTAACTGTAACTGAGTATTGTTAATGAAGAAAGCACTTCATTGTCATATGTACTATGGTTTGTCCTTTCAGAGTACTGAAAGGCCACCGTCCAGGGAACGAAGTAGCCATTCAAGCAAGTCCTCGGATTCCAACCACCTACCCACGGTCAAGACTGAAAAAGTGACCCCAGGGCCCTCGGCTGGACAGCAGAGAACCACCCCAGCAAGCCAGTCCTCCGATCTAGGAGTACCACACAGGTGAGGGGATCTGTCTACCTAAAACTTCCTCATTTTTGAAATTTATTTTCTCAACTTCAGTTCATTTTTATTGTTTGTCAATCTGCTTTAGACTAAGAGGTGCTGTTGTCAGACATGGTTTTGATATCAAAGGTCCTTTTTTTGACTGGTCCAACAAGAAAACAAAAGGTTTTGAACCACTACACTGTACCGGTACCCTCACCTAAGGCTTAGGTCACATTTCCAAACCGGGGCCCAGCTGGGCAGCTTTTGGGAGGGAAAGAATGATATAAAAGACATCAGAATACACAAAATGCCAACATAAGATTCATGGGCATGATTTGTGTATATTTCTAAGTATATGTTTTGATTTTTTGTTTCTTTAAACATCCCGGCAGGGCACTGCTTTGGAAATGTGACCTAAGCCTAATGCAGGCTCTTGAAATCTATACGATTGACGGTTTTTCTTCCTCCTTTTCCGTCCACAAGCAGGCCAATTCCTCACCACATCGGGCTCGAGGAGATGTCCAACCACACGTCGTCTAGCCCGCGGGGGTTCCAGCCCTACCGGCCTGAGGACATCAGGCACGCCATGCCCATCCCCTTCGGCTTCGACATGGCCTCGGCACCAACCTACCACTCCTCCCCGTACCACCCAGCGCTGTTCGCTGGAGCGCCATTCCCCCACCCGGCATTCAGGTGAGGACATGACAACAGTCAAAACTGCCCAATTATTCTTCTCATATCTGATCTGATCCGACCCTGTTATTATCAATTATCATCTACTATCACTATAATTTTTTATTTACCATCAACAAAGTTAAACATGAATTATTATTTGCTTAATTTGATGAGAGGGGGGGGGGACTAAAACATGCCACAAGGCTTTTTTGTATTTTTTTGCATTTGTATGACTTCTCGGGGAACCAATGAGATTTCTCCATTTTTCAATTTGCAGCTTTCTTATTCGCAAAAATCGTCAATTTACTGTTACCATTTAGTTTGCGAATGGCTGAATGAAAGGCCAGATTTCAAGTTTTGTCACTAGTATGTCATCAATTCTTCCAGAGAAAAAGGTGTTCAATTTCCAATTTGCTGATATAAAAGCTATTGTCCAGCTATGGAGTGCCGCAATTCCATTTCCAAAGTCAACTATATATTGATTTTTACCACCTTAATCTCAAGAAAGTGATTGGGCGAAACATTTTTTCTAAAAGTCACAGAAACTTACTTGTGTAATATGGCTGTTTACACGAACATCAACAATTTCACTGTCTAAATGTGATAAAAACTGATTTCCACCTTTTTTTTTTAACATTCCAGACTTGAGGACCACTATGAGCAGTACCGTCTGGCCGGCCTGAGAGCTCCCTTCCTGCCGGTCCCCCCTCCCCACAGTGCCTTCTTACCTGGCCACCCCCCTCCCGGCCTGCCCATCTCCATGCATGGCATACGGTACCCTCCCCACGAGATGATCGCCCCCTACCTGCACGGCTCGCCCAGGCACCCTGCTGTGGGGAGCGACAGGTAAACTTTCACCTCTGAACTTTGACTCAGGATTGGAGAGTCATTTTTTTTTTAAATTTTGAAAGAATAAGGATAGTACTTGGGAGGGAGTTATTCATTATTCACTAATGCTATAGTAGTAGACCATATGTCAAATGTGCAACAGATGTTTGCCAGTAATCTTATGCATTTGAACATTTGGCAAAAAATTTTGTTTGGCCGGGCTATTTTGGCATTGTGCTTTTCTTTGTATGGACTGTCTGCTCAAGGCAATAAATTTTATTGAAGACATTTGAAGTACATGTATAGCAGTGTTATCTATTTGTAGAATAACAAAGATAGCATTGTGTCACATTCTACGGAAATGTGAAGACATTTGGAATATAGCAGTGTTATCTATTTGTAGAATAGCAAAGAAAGCATTATTCATTGTTTATTTAATATTTCACAAATGTGTCCCATTCTACAGGTCTGCTGCTGAACAGGAGTCCAGGGAACGTAGCCAAAACAATCACGACCAGGATCACCAGGACAAAGACAAAGACAGGGAGAGACAAGAAAGGAGTCGGGACAAGGAACGACCTCAGGACGAACCAAAGAACTTGTCTGTCGCTTCCAACGGTGTGGCGGAGAAAGAGACGAAAGATGCGATATTGGCGAAGGACCGGGAGCGGTCTCGGACGGAAAGCCGCGACAAGCAGTCTCCGAGAATGTCGCATTTTCCTGGACTTCACTCGGTGCAAAATGGAGATATAAGCTGTAAGAGAAGCCTAATATTCTTTACTTATTTGTAACTATTGATTTTATTTACTCTTCTTTACTGAAGAACCAGTCTTCATCAGACTGGCCTGTGGCTTTTCAGGGGTGAAAAGTGCAGGGAGGTAAATTTGTTCAATATCAGTGAAAGGGGGAGGGGGGCATCTTCCCATAGTTGCTTCGTGTAGTCAGTGTGTCCTCATTGACTTGTTTAGAGAAGAAGTATCCGTATCTAATATGCAGCTATATAGAACATAAGGTACATATCATATCTGCATCTTTCATCCATCTCCTTGCCATGCTACCGAAACGTATTTTCCCAGCTGCATGGTACGATCCACCGGGGGACGAAGCCCTCAACACCTGTCAGTTGTTCCGGGTCTTATTCACTGCCTTCCAGTGCTTTGGCGACCCGCCAGTCGCCAGGTCTCAAAGAAATATGTCCCCCGAAATGCTGACTCATGTTTGGGGAATGCCTTTTCGACCAAAAGCCAAAGTTCCTATCAAAAGACAAACAGGTTTGGTCATCAGAGGTGGCAGAAGGAAGGCAAATTGGAGTGTGTTTCAACACGTTGTCACTCTGGATAACATATCTGGAAGCAAAGGTTGGGGAACGGCAAGGTTGCACCCGGTCACTTGCCTTATGCTACCAGTGCTTTTGCTCTTGTGAACTTTAATAGGAGGAAATACCAGAAATACATGCCAAATCTTTTCTGGGTACTTCCAATATAACCCTGCAAAAATGCTATGATACACAAAAAATTTGATAAAACGTTTTGAAATAAAGCTGTGTAAGACCATAGTTGGAAATGTGCGTGTAGACTCAACTGTGACGTTTTGACCAACATTATAATTCCCCAAACTTTATCGCCAACCATTTTGGTATCACCAGCAAAAGGTAGTGGATGCTACTTGAAATGTCTGATCATTTCCAAAGTCATATCCATTTGCTCCTTCAGTAACTGCTATTTGGCACATATTATTACCTGAATGTCTAACCTGCATGGTTGTATAAAACCTGTACCTTCTCCCCTTACTACCGTAGAAAACAAAACAACAAATCATTCCAAGCCCTGTTTTGCGAGCAATTTGTCTAAGCAAGAAGTATAAAATCTGTTCCTTCCCTCCTGACTACTGTAGCCTCCAGACTACACGACATGTCATCACCCCCACGCCGGGCCAGCTGAGTAACGGTGACCGGTCGCGGGCGCTGACCATTCCCAAAATCATGTCCAGTTACTTGAGTAACTGCTATTTGGCATATATTATTACCTGGATGTCCAATCTTCATGGTTGTATAAAATCTGTACCTTCTCCCTTGTCTACTCTAGCCTCCAGACTACACGACATGTCGTCGTCCCCCACGCCGGGTCAGCTGAGTAATGGGGACCGGTCGCGGGTGCTGTATTCCAAGCCCTGTTTCGCTAGTTTTTTTAATAGGCAAGAAGTATAAACTGTGTTCCTTCTTCTCTCGACTACCGTAGCCTCCAGACTACACGACATGTCGTCGTCTCCCACGCCGGGTCAGCTGAGTAACGGTGACCGTTCGCTACAACTGACCATTCTCAAAATCATATCCAATTACTTGAGTAATCGCTATTTGGCATATGTTGTATAAAATCTGTGTTCTGTCTCCTTCGACTACTCTAGCCTCCAGACTACACGACATGTCATCATCCCCCACACCAGGCCAGCTGAGTAACGGGGACCGGTCGCGGGCGCTGAATTCCAAGCCCTGTTTCGCTAGTTTTTTTAATAGGCAAGAAGTATAAACTCTGTTCCTTCTTCTCTCGACTACCGTAGCCTCCAGACTACACGACATGTCGTCGTCTCCCACGCCTGGTCAGCTGAGTAACGGGGACCGTTCGCGGGCGCTGGTGCAGATGGAGTTCCAGCACCAGCAGTACATGAAGCGGCTGAACCAGGAGGAGCGCTGGCAGAGCCGGCAGAGACAGATGAGGGAGGAGAAGGCAGAGAGGCAGCAGGAGGTGTCCAGCTACAGGCAGCAGCTCTTACAACAACAACAGGTCTGTATTATTTCCGAAAATAATTACATCAGGTTGGTAGAATATGATGCAGAAGAGTCTGGAACAGTTCAAGGGAGGGGTTCCTCAAACAGAGCGACAATACCCTGCCATGAGTGAGCGAGGTAGAATATAGGGAATTATTTTTACACAACCAGAAGGTACTTACTTGGCGTACGTTTCGACGTCTCTCAGACACCTTCGTCAGAGCTTCTGACCGGAGGGATGCTTTTCATCTCTATAAGTAGCCAATGTAGGTGTCACTTTTGCTGTAAGAAGACAATCTCAAATGCCGCTGAGCTTGTATCCCCCTTGCCGTATTAGTAATGGTGTTAGATACACAAATGAGTAGCATTGTTTGGGCCATCTTGCATCAAATCTTGCTCCCAATACTGGTTGAAAACTACCATAAATCTTCAAACTTTGGTGGTGGTTTTATTTTCAGGGGTTTTGCTGTAGCCTTTCAGAAGAAAATTGACAACTTGACTTATATGTTTTGGACAGTTAGAGATTACCACAGGTTTGTATGATTACCACAGCTGTTGTGAAGTATGCAGAAGAGGAAGTGTTAACATGGCCTGACACTGAATAACATCCCATGTCAGGTTTAAGGATGTAGCAATATCTCTGGGGGAAACAGTCAGCTGTTTCTTTGTGGAAGGCCTCAGGCTATGGAAGCTACAAGAAGCAGGAAGTGTCTTCTAAGATTTTAAAGCCCTTTCTGTCACAATAATTAGTGGAAAGAGTTACTGCATGTTTCCCCTATCACTCCTAATCTCAAGAACAGGCTTTGTCATGGGGCTCTTTTTTGCGTATCATGTTCGGTTCTCTGTTTGTATGTCAGTTTTATTATTGTTATACCTTAACCATATCATCTCTATTTATGATCTACTAGTATATCGGGGAATGATCCATATTTTACATTATGGCACGGAACTCCATAATTTCCTCGGGTTGGTCGTCAGTTGGGCCGTACCTAGGGCAATATGGAATACCCCACTTGTATTCTATATGCACTGACTGATGCCTTGAAGGCCGATGAAGTATTTATCGAGTTGAATTAAAGGCACAAACAAACAAACAAATCCTGACCCTTTTCTGTTTCTTCCGCAGGGTTCTTTGAGATCTTCACCTCACCTAAAGCATGGCCCCTCCCATGTAAATAGAGAAATGACTCCAAACAATCACGCAGAGGAAAGGAACCATTCCGAGAGGGCTGATAGCAAAGAGGCCGTCCACCTACCCCCCAACAGTCACCCTCCTCCCCTTGTGCCCCCTCAGAACGTTCACTCCTTTACAAGAGAGGAACCCTGGAAGTTCCACTTGGCTCATGCGAAGCACCCGCTGGATAATCTACGTGCGGTGAGCGAGGTGAGAATACCCACCACGCCGCCGTCTTCGGCCTCCGCCCATTCCAATCAGTACGACTACGACAGGCACCCGCCCGCGCGGACGTCGCCCGCGAACCACGACAAACCACATTCCGCCGGGCCGCACGTCGGCAGGACGGACAAGTCTCCCCGTCCGCCGCGCGGGGAGAGAACTTTCCGTAACCACTTCGAGCGCTTCAATCACGAACAATCGCTGCTCATCAACGGCCACCTCGACAGGGTGGCGGAGACGTTTCTCGACCAGTCCAACAACCAGTACGCGTACGACCATCGCAGGCTCTCGGAGCTCGCGTACAACATCAATGTTAGCAAGGCCCTTTCTGTGCCGTTCACGGAATATTTCCTGGGAATTCAGAGGACTAACAGGGCAGATTCGGACGACGATAGACACGTGGTGAGCAAACTGGACATGGAGGAGAGCAAGATAAGGGAGGCCCGCATGAGGGGCACGTACAGAAGTGACTGTGATTCCGACAGCGACTGTGACATTGAGGTTCAGCGAGCGAAGCTGCAGAAAATTGCGTCAGGCCCTCCGTTGCAACTAGATGAGTCACCAAAGGTACCAAACGGCTTTCAAGAAGCAATTCAGAATTAACATTAGAATTCCACTCTGCTTATATTACATTATTTGCATATATATTGTATTGCATAATGTTTACAAATATCACAACCACATTTTCAACTAGACAAGTCGCCAAAGGTACCAAACGGTTTTCAAAATACATGGAAGAAATCATGATTAGTTTATAATTTGTGATTGTTTATTATAGTGCCACTCCATTCAAATCATAATTCTTTGCATATTTACTGTTTTGCACTGTTTTTGAATTTGTTTTTTTGTCAGGAAAATGTGGTTTTCGAAAAATAGCAAATGATTCGTGCTTCATGTTTATTACTGTCACACTTTTCAATGCATATTTAATTTCTATGCATATTTACTGTATTGCACAATGATTACAAATATCACTGACATTAAATTTCTCATTTCATCAGAAACTGTATTTTCTGGAGACGTTTGGGCTGACAACGCAGAAGAGAAAATGTGGTAAGAGGACATTTTTGCATAAGGACTAATTTTCTTAACAATGACTGGATGATAATCTCTTGATGATCTTTACACATTCTAAGCACGATATCGGCTAAGTTGGTGCAAACAATTGCTGCAGTCTGATTTTTTGTTAAAAGGCGTCGTGTCATTTTTAATTTTTTAAGATGTCACTTGGAGTTCATGTTTTTTATGTATGGTGGTTCTATTCCAAGTTGGATGCAGTTGATCAAATGACTTACTGGAAGTCTTGAAATATTCTATGATGTCATTGTTGTTTTTATTCGAGGTGTCTGTAGTTTGTTCTGTCTTCTAACATGTATCTTTCAAACACAGTCAAACTCTTTGCTTTGTTATTTTCTTTATTTGTCAATGTCTCAACATGTCATACAGCTACAATGTAGCAGCCTCAGGGCTGAATTGGTGTAATGACATTACATTCGGAGCATAACAAGTTAAGAGTAAATATGCAATTCAAAGCTATTATTGCACATAAAGTAATTGTGTTAATCATCAATATTTAGGCACGGTAAACTTGAAGAATGAATTTTCGCTATCATTCCCGAACAACAGCAGTACATGAGGAGAAGAAGAGAAAGAGGAGAAGGATGCTGATGGAGCGATCCCCATCTCCATCCAAGTCAGACCACGAGGATGAGAACCAGCCGTGCAGCCCGCTCACGACGTCTTACACGGCCGAAGACATGGTGCAAGAAGTGGACCTGGAGGATAAGAAGTCGTTCTTGGCTGAGATGGGCCTGGGCTTCATGCACAAGGAACACAGGAAAGGTGAGGAGAGACATGGTGTGTGTTCCGGTATTTCTAATTAAGCTTTTCGGGTATTTTTTTGTTGTTGTTGTTGGACTTTGAGCAGGTTACTATATATCCTGTAACCCCCTTCAGATAAGTAGAATCGTCCTTACGTCACATGAACAGATCACGACGCCATTTTTCACCAAGAGACATTTTACCTAGAGTCTTCTCATTGAAATCTGCTGTACCAAGAGACACTCAGCACCAAGAGTTCACGTCTAGCGAAATATTAGACGTTAAACAAGGACATCAACAACAACAACAACATTTCTAATAGTCTTAAGAAATTTTACAATGTTCAATTACAATTCAATCTTCACAAGTGGATAAGATACAGAGATTTGCTTCCGGACGTTTCGAGTGACATCCATCACTAGACTCAAACTGAGCTTAAGCTTCATCGATGCAGGCTTGAGTGCCCTAATGTATATAGCCTCCTTTATACCTCTTACAAAGTAGTCCTGTTCGGTGTCCAATATTCTGACTTCCCCCCGAAACGTCCGGAAGTAAATCTCCGTTTTTTTGTCCAGTTGTAGAGATTAAATTGTATGTATTTGAATATTAATAAGTTAAAGTAAAGTTAAAGAATATTGTTTACCGGGATGTCTAAACTTCATAAACATAAATTTTACTATGGTGTGAAATTGGAGTAATTGTACGAAGACTAATGTAGTCCTCATTCTTCAGTATCAACACTGGAGTCACTTACCAATTGGAACAGGTATTCCTTTGAAAAAGGGTTGTTGCGTGCACTTCACACAGAAGCTGAAAGAGGGTGCTTTTGAATTGCTGGCCTTCAAGACTGGAGCAGCCAACATTTTAAAGACTTTTACAGCTAGAGCACTTGTGTATTGACAAAAAGAAATACAAGTCAAAATTAGAACTTCATAGAGTCGCAATTTTGAAAATTGTCGTATTAAACAGACAGGCATAAAAAGGACAGGTTTTCTCAATCAAAACACCTCTTTTTTTCTGTTGGAGTGTTTCCTTTTCCTCAGATGCTGTACATTGCTTACATGTGTGCACTTCTTATTACAGTTGATAGGTGGCTCTCTTTGCCATTACTGAGGAAACAGCATTAGTTAACTCAAGGGCGTTACATGAGATCATATACATGTAACCTCCTTGATCAACTGTGTTTGTTCTTGGAACAGCATCTTATACTAGATCTTGTGCTATTTTGATTGCAGAAAAGCAACGTGACCAGCAGATAGTGGATGCCTTTAAGTCGGGGAAACTGAGGAGTCTCCTTGCTGCACCCAGCACCAACAATCACAAGGTCCCTTCTCTAGAATCTAAGAGGCCTGCCAGCAGCACAGGTAAACCTTAGTTGTACAATTTGAGCTTTAGGAATATAAAAATTAAACTAGTACTCCTGCCAGAAATGCTTGCGATGAGAAGCTTTCACCAGGCATCCGCCATGGTTTCTTCAGCTCTGAAGGGTCACGTGAAAATGCTCTGATTTAGATAACAAAGTTCTTTGTCCAAACCCAAGTGTTGTTTACCTACCTGGTGTTTCTGTCAGTGTGTTCTTGTCTGGTTCTACTTAACACGGCAGGAGGTACCAGTAACAAACATGATTGAGTTTACCGATACTGTAAATGCATTTAAGTTCGCGGGGATTTAATTTCGCGGTAGCAGGAAAAAGGAGTTTTCGCGGTGGATTTAAGTTCGCGGTAACACCATAGACTGCAGTCTAATACCACTATAGAAAAAGGTCCGCTTTGGTTTTAATTTCGCAGTAAAGTGGTCACAGCGAAAACAGCGAACATTAATCCTCCGCGAACATTTCTGCATTTACAGTATAGCCACCTCATCATGGCTCATTACTGGATATAAAACTTGGTTATGCACATGTAACTTTGTTACCCTGTGTCTTACTAAACTGATAAAACTATTCATAGATGCCTCCTTTGATGTAGTCATTGCATTTCCTGATAACCAGAGATAGAATTTGGTTTTCATATGTAACTTTGCTGAGATCTCTGCGTTTTACCAACCTGATAAAACTATTCAAATATGCCTCGATTGATTTGTAGTCATTGTGTTTCCCTCTTCTTCGTCCAGGTGCGACCAGCAAAGACAGCACAAAGGGAAAACCGACAGACGCCGAGACGCCCAGTACACAGAGACTTCCCCCCAGCCCCGTGCAGCAACCTCCAATTCACAACCATTCCCAGCCCCCCTCCCCCTTCCCCACCCACAGACAGCCACTCCAACCAATCCAGCAGCAAGTAAAGGTGTCGTCCTCGCCAGTTCCAGCCACCTCGCAGTCACAACAAGCCCCTCCCCCTGCCCACGATAGGCAGCCGTCGGTGTATCGTCCTCAAGAAGTCCAAAACAACGTCAAGAAAAGGAGCCAGGAAGCGCCGAGTGTGCAAAAACAGGAAAACCACCAGTCCTTTGCGCAGAGGTTTCACCAGTCGGTGCTTCAATCCACCCAGGAAGCTCTGGCTCAAAAACAAGGTACCACACTTATGAATACTAGTAGTAGTATTAGTAGTAACCAGTATTTAATTCTACTGCTGCTGGGGTCCCTGACACAGGGGTGGGCAGCAGTAGGCTAGTCTTCACACGCAGCTCTGTCTAGCGGGCTCACTCTGATTATACCAAACATTTTTATGTCTCTCCTAACACATTCCATCAAGGATTTCCTTTAAGTCCTTTCTTCTTCTTTTTTTTTCAATCTTAATTCAAACTTGAAAGTTTCTTTTCACCTGGTAGGGAAAGTTTCAACTCCAAGTAAAAATTAAGGCATTTTGTTTAGAATCTAGAGCTTCAAGATGCTTTGGAAGGAGAGAATTTTTCATCCATTCTTGTCTAATGGAATATCAACATCAATTCTGATGAACTACACATTTTCAAGTTGAATTTATTGACTCCTTTTTAGTGCACTTTAAGTTAAGTGCTGTTCAATTGTGAGAACAGCTTACTGCATTCAGTTGTGATATTTCGGAATACCTGTGCCATTTTTTGCTACATGAGCTAAAAGCAACAATGTCATATCATATTGTATATTATAAAAAAATTGAAGCTGAAAAGCTGCGAGCCAATAAATGATATTGGCGCGGCCTTGTTGGATACACGACAAGCTGACTTGTTTACCCACGGCCTTTCTTGTATCCTGTTTTAGAAAACCAATTACGCCACTGTCATGGAAACTCACGACACTCTGATGTTTCCATGGTTTCATCAGCTCATTGTAGCTCGTTAACCTGTGTTGAGAAAGTGATTTGACAGTCATGCCGGGCGACATCCTGTTATTGTGATATCCAGCTCTGTTCGAATCAGTCTGGTTCGAATTATGATTGTAGACTTGTAAAGGAACTGAGCATTGCTGGATACCAGATTACAGTTCATTGCTCCCCTATTAATTCATTTTATATCTCATTTCTTTCCAAATGAAATCGATGTATGAAGGACAGGCATGGCATCGAAAAGAAAGTACTAGAAGTTGAAATAACACATGAACCCCCCCAAAATGAATAGAAACCAATTAACAGTCCTGGGCAGACTCCTGTGAGTACTTGTTATGCATTTTACAACAACATAGATTAAGTTCTCAAAATGGTATACTGTAGTAATTTATTTCAAAGTTACGGTAAATTTCTAATAAAGATACTGGTGAGAACCACGAATGTAACATTAAGAGATAAGCTGAGAGTGCAGACATGCTAGTCCATTCCTGTCTGTTGACAGTGTTGCACAGTCTCACATGGCCTATGAAGTGAGTTTACCCATGCAGTATTGGTAATATACGTCGTGAATGTGTTAAGAAACTGGAAACTACCAAAGAGTTATCATTTATGAAGGTTACGCATCCAGGAAGAAATAATGGATGATATTTTGATGAAGTCTAAACCAGTGGGCGAATGTTTGAGAATCACAACAGGTGCCTAAAATGCCATCCAGCATTCTCCATCAGTGTGCATGGACGAGGAATGCTGGATGGTATTTGAAACCTCTAAATGCCATTTGAAAACATATTGTGAATGGTACTGTAGTGAGTTCTATGTTTGTAGCAATAATCTGGGCCATTTCTCTTCGCCTGGAAATGTTTTCTTGAAAATCTATAGGGGAAAAATACATGTTTTTCAAAACTAGAAATGTCAATTGATATACCAATCACATCCTGTCATCTGCTGTGATTCCATTCCTTTGTTCCTGTGGCCATACGGAGAGTAATCCATTTATGATGTTGGGAGTCAATTAGGTGCACCCTTACGGAATATAGTTTTCATAGGTAGAGGACCCTGGGTCCTTTTCTTGAGGTTTAATCTGTATCTATATAGCTGGTATAACTGCCGTTGGGCGTAACACACCAGCTTCGCAGGCACGCGGTGCTTCAGCAGCTGGTTATATTACACTGAACGACCCGAGATGTTACCAAAACCAAGATGTTACCAAAGAGTTTGTGTGAAATTTAGGATATTTGTTCCATGTGTAGTCAAACTACTTCTACTGGGGACCAACAGTTGGAGGAAATCTTTGTCTTCCTCCTTGCCTCATTTTTTTCTTT
This sequence comes from Branchiostoma floridae, assembly GCF_000003815.2. NCBI lineage: Eukaryota > Metazoa > Chordata > Leptocardii > Amphioxiformes > Branchiostomatidae > Branchiostoma > Branchiostoma floridae. The sequence continues at coordinate 4,607,435 of NC_049984.1, forward strand.
CAACAATGAACTGGTGTGTTAATTTGTGGCTCACGTTGTAGTGACCAATAACAAGAATAGAGCTGAACTTGCAAGGGCCTTGACAGTCATTGATGCAATTTTGTTTTTCAGTTCACAGCATGCCTGCCAGTCAGCAACCGGAGAAGACTGTAAGTGCGCCCGTGGAGAGCTGGCAACAACAGGCCTACGCTGCGCCTACGCACGTTCCGCCACCGTTCCCGCAACAACCGACGGAAAGGGATGATGGGAGTGGGAGCGGGTCGGGGCGAATGAATTGGCCGGGTGTGGCTGTCATTATGGAAGCCTATCAACGTTATACACAAGGTGAGCAGAAAGGAAGCGCTTCCTCTACCAAAGGGCTTGCCATTGGAACACAGTTACTAAATGAACTTGTATTTTTCTCTCAGCTGTATAATTTGTAATGTACATATTATGTTATGTATGTATGTAATGTCGTGCGTGTATTGTTGTATTTTATGTAGACCACGGGAAGATAGCTGGCAACATAATATTAGCTAAAAGTGGATCTGAATAAAGTCAAAGTCAAAGCATGCCTTATTTTGGAGGGGGTTGTTATCCACATTCTGACCTACATCCAGAGCTTGCTGGGGGAGACGGAGGGTGACCTGAGCCCTGACACTATTGCTGCTTTGGCTGTGGACAGACAAGACATGGCAGGTTTCGAACCCGGGACCTCTTGGGCCAATTGCACCACACGATCTCACGATTGTCGGGTCTTAGAGTGAAAGCTAACAGTTGTGCCACATATTTTACAAGAAATTGCTGTTTTAATGATGTAAATCTTTTCTAGAACCCTGGTCCTCATACTCCCAGAATATGCGAAGAAATAGCCTGTTGCCCTGTTGTGAAAAAAACATGACGTTCGCCTTCAATACATTATGTGAATGCGTCAAAGAAAAATTACACTGTCCTTTTTTGGCTGTCATTTATGGAGACATGTTCCTGCCAAATAAAGTCGGTTTGCATGAAAAGTAACCTGAACTATTTTTAAATCCAAAATCCCCAATTGGCACATTTCACTGAGATTGTGAGAACAAGCCATTGATTGTATTAACTGTATGTGAAGAGTCCCATCTGGCAATGCCTCTAGCTTTAAGCTCATTAGCAACTGACTTTTACAAGCAATTTGATCAAAGTTTCCACCAAGGTAATCACCAGCGTATTATTGAGGAAATAGGACAGTCGGTGTGAAATTTTGCCTTCACAACTTCGTCAGACTCAAAGCTAGTATTCAAATTTCTTTTTGAACTTGGAACTCTGTGTCTGTCCTGCATTGAGAGTGAAATTTTTGCTAGCCAACTTCCTCAGACTCCAAGCTAATATTCAAATTTCTTTTTGAACTTGGAACTCTATATCTGCCTTGCCTTGGCCCTTGCGGCTTGTCACTCTCCCATCAAATTCCCATAGGTGGTCCTTTTAGACAAGTTTGACTGTATAACTATAACGCAGGCTATAACGCAACCTCCCAAATGCAAACCCTACCTACCACACGTACTAGGCTATTGCTCCGGTTGTTTTTTATAGAAAAATGCTAACGCTTTACATCCCACACTGGAATTACTTGTACTGTAAATGCATTTAAGTTCGCGGGGATTTAATTTCGCGGTAGCGGGGAAAAGGACTTTTCGCGGTGGTTTTAATTTTGTGGTAACACCATAGACTGCAGTCTAATACCATAATAGAAAAATTGTTGCAGCGGTTTTAAGTTCGCGGTGAAGTGGTCACCGTGAAGACCGCGAACATTAATCCACCGCGAACATTTCTGCATTTACAGTAACACTATAGGGACTTACCCCTCTAGATTTTTAGATGAACTCCATTGACCTTGTTCACAGAATGAAGGACCCTTTTATCACCAGCAGTGGCGTCAGGAATGCACCACCTTTACAGGAGGGGGTCATACTGTAATTCCTGATTTTTTCAATGTACTGTTATGTTCACGGTTTTCACGGTGACGACCGTAACGTGAACTTATCATTACTGATAACAAATAATTCACAGACTTTTTTATGTGCACTTGCCGCGAGAGTGAACATTTAGTTCCAAGAACAAGTTAAATTTTCTCAGACAGTGAAAGTTTGGTACCAAGAAGACAAAGTGAATTACAGTAAGTATCAGAAAGTCTATGTCGCCCCCTGGTTGATTGTTGTTTTTGTTGTGTTTTCCAGAACAAGAGTTGGAGAGAGAGGTCCTACAGGGGCAGTTCAGCCACCTGCAGACGACTCACGGCAGCCTGAACAGGACGGCGGAGACCCTCAGCCTCAGGATGTCGGTAAGTGGAGAAAAATAATGGTTTTACTTCATCCATCCCCAAAATGACATTTTCTTTCATAAGCTTAAAATGACATCTAACCAGGAAAATCGACAACATAGGCCCCAAAACAACGGGGGGAAAAAAACTTATAGAAAAAAATGATGATTTTAGCTCATCCATCCCCAAATGACATGAAACTGTTGAAAATTTTCCTTCATAAGCTTAAAATGACATATCTAACCAGGAAAATCGACAACATGGGCCCCAAAACAACAAGTGGGACAGAAAAAAATTAAAGCTGGAGACAGCCCTAGAGGAAATCATCAAATCGGCATCTTTGATGTTTTATAAAATCACAGAACCCACTAATCATTAAAGACGTGGGACTTTTCATCAGCCACTGCCTCCAAAGAAGAAGTCAATCCTCCCAGAAAAGAATGTAGAGTCATGCATATAGATAGATGTATAGAATAGACACTTTTTACTGTCTGTACCCTTGCAATTAGCCTACGGGCATGGATTTGCAAATAAATAAATCAAATCATTGCATATCATATTTCTATCTTTATTCTCCTAGATTTATTGAGAATCTGGCCAAAAGCAAAGCACTTATGAGATGTCCTCTCCTCAAAAACAGGAGTAAAATACAACAACACTGAGTAAAAAGAAAATTCAACATAAAAAATGCAATGGATAATGGAAAAGTCAGAGTAAAGAAGACAAATCACACAAAAATATACCCAGGGCACGTCATGGACCGAAAATTTCCTTGTTGGTACTGTGAAATGAAGTCTCCACTAACCAGGGTTGTCTCTATTTGGTCCTGGGACTGAAAATTTGCTTGTTTGGAAGGATGAAAATGTCAACCATCCATTCAAAATATCTGACCTTTATGACACGAAATTGATGCAATTGTATTTTCGAAAACTTAAAATGACAGAGGTAACAACGAAAATTCACCATATAGGTTCCCAAAGAAGAAGTGGGATGAAGAAAAATTAAAATCTGGAGACAGCCCAGCCAAGAAATTGAAAACAAAGAACAAGGCTTACTTTCGAACGTTGGACTGATGATGAATGTTTTTCCTCTCCCCAAGAAGTTTTAAGTAAAACATTGAAGAAGCCCTGCTTTGTAGATATTGTGGATTGACGAAGAACGTTTTTTTCTTTCCTCTCCCCTCAGGATCTAATCCGAACTAAACAACAGCTGGATGAAGAGCGCGATCACATCCAGGGTGCAATAGACAACCTCAAGTTATTCTTCAAAAGAGTCTTTTAGTATCACAGAGGTCTCGTCAGTCACAGGAACAAGAACTGCTTTGGTTTAGATTAAGTATTAAGAATCGACTGCGTTCCCTTAAACTGTAGGTGGCTGGAAGTACTGTTAGAATAGCCTGGTATCCAGCCGTATTGTAGCTCGCCAGTCTATTCTATCCTCCCGAAACTGAAGAGACTCGGAAGCTCCAATACGGCTGGATACCAGGCTATTGTTACAAGAGGTGTTAGCCAGCCCAAACTTAAATGAAAATTTGTTGTTGTAAGCTTATTGACTTGCTAATGTCTTAAATGCAATTCTACAATTTTTTCATTTGTATACTTCAAAGAATGCACGTGTGGAGAAGAATGGTGGACCATAAAATTTGCAGCAATGAAATAATGAAATTCTTATTGGTGCACTATGTTATTTTTAAAAAAAGCGTCCATTATTGTAAAATCGAAAATCCATTAGAGCACATACAGGATATTCTATAATGCCAACAAATTGTTTTTTCCTGTGCTAAATAATTGCAGATTACCGCTTTTTTGTACTGTTCATGCAATAGCAATTGTCCTTCTTTTTTAATATCTCACATCGAGTGGTAAAATTTTTCTTACATTTTTCGAATCAAATGCTTAAACTGCAATACTTTAGAGATTTCTTTTCAGAATAGCTGTTGGGTTGTTAAAAACACCTACTTTTGTACAATTAGCTTAGATGGGGAGAGTTTAAGATCTAATGCAGATACGTTAACAACCTTGCAATACAGGAAGCTTGATTGTGCAAGATATCTCAGTTGTCTGAGACACTTAGTAGGAAACAGATGTGATTTTGTACCAAGTTTCTGAGGGTCTTTCGTCAAGAAATAAAACAGCTTCATCTAGGAGGTCAACAGCCCTTTACAGTATTTGTGTTTTAAAAAGGTGGGAAAAGTCTGTCATGCCTTTGAATAAAAGAATTTCACATCATTTCCAATAGTTGGGCTGTTGTACAATTGTCGGTGCTATTTAGCAGAAGAATATCTTCACCAAAACACAAAGAATTTGTTCTTCTCAAGAATGGAGCAATGGAAGCTTTCAAAGCTTGACAAAAGAAGTCAAGCTGCAATAGAATGTACGACTAAGGAGGTATCCGAGAGTATGAGTAGTAGATTTCTCCAGTAAGTTTCTTCTTCTGGCTGATACCGAGACCTTTCCGAACATTTGAAGGAGCACCGGACTTGTACAAGAGGATGTGTATCTATTCTACATGTATAGGAATCCGTGTATTTTAGACCAAGTCAGTGCTTACATCTATTTTATTTATTCTACAGTAGGAACAATCTTGTACAGAACTGTTATTATCACAGAGGCTTGGCTGTCGAAAAGGCAGAATAAAGAGATACTTTTTTCCATGTATTTGTTGAACTGACTGATTCTGTGTTTCGTAGTGAACTGAGTAGCTCAAAGAAGTGACTTTTGTTTCTGTGCACAATAGTAATGTACCAGATTGGTGACTGTGCCATTTTCAGAAGATACACAAACTGGTACTTCTGCTGTACCATAACAAGCTGTTCGGGTTCCCTAAATCTAATGATTTCAAGGTCTCAACACGACATACTCACGTACCAAATATCAAACATTGATCAAGGTCTACCAGAGGTCCAACACATATATGATACGCAAATGAACTCCTGCCAAAAGCATACCTTTCTAGCATCCGATGATCCGTGAATAATTTTATACAGTTGGAGAATTGCTAGTTATCAAGGTTCTCATTATTCACAATCAAGACAAGTCGGTTGCATCCACTTCAAATCCCTTGTGTTCCCATTAGAGAGCAACATCCAGATGTTAGTTCTCTTTACAAAGTTTCAGCAACACAATGTTAGACCTATAGTCGATAAGGCGGCAGAAGGATGACGGCTGAGACACAACGGTTTACCGTTTTCGACCTTTTATTCAAAAGTTCATCAGAATCAACAATGTTAGACTTATAAGACTCATTAGAATGTAAGCTGTATCTGTTATATACTTTGTCTGACTCTTCCCTCATGACCTCAATGAAAAGTGGCCTGCAGGCCGATTTGAGCTTTCATGAATAAGCAAAGGTTAAAAAAACGTTCATCAGCCAAGGACCATTTCATGTTCAAATGTTCTTTGTATATTCTATTGTTTCCCTATTTCAGGCACCAACTGCCCCATAGTAAAACTATACATAACAGCAAGGAGATATACATGTACACATTCAACATGTCAGTAAACAGAGAAACAGCAATCTGAATATACACAGACGCCTCCAGAGGTTTTCGAATAATTTTTCGATCTATGTCACAAATAGAATAAATCTGATTTGAGCACAGGCTGTATAAGGGTGTTAGATAAGTGGATAAACTAATCTCCAAGCAGATTCCTCCGTGGCAAGACAGTAACATAGGCTGGGGAAGGACTTAAGCCGGCAGAGGAGTAAAATTAGGCCAATTTTACTCCTATTGTCGGCTTAAGTCCTTCACCAGCTTATGCAGATTAAGCAGATTCCTCCGTGGCAAGACAGTAACATAAGCTGGGGAAGGCTAGCGGCCCGGGAAATAACCGTAGCCGCGAGCGCTGTTCTCTGGATACCAGGGTAACTGTCTTGCCACGGAGGAATCTGCTTGGAGATTAGGATAAACCACTTACAAAAGAGTAGCACTGTGTATGCCATCTGCGTCAAATTTGTATGTCAAGTGGAATGACAAGCCTAAGCTTTCACTACAGCTGCAGGCCTCCGGCAAATTCATAAATTGTTAACGTTGTATACAATTACCGCTGACAGCTACACAAAGATTATTTTGAAAACATATCAAGTGCAAAGTGAGTCTACCTCTTAGAACAGTTGATACCACAAACAAAAAGATAGCATAAAAGATAAGATATAACCCTAGAACATATGCCCACACACAAAATTATATATGCATGTACTCATTTTTTGTCATTGCAATATGTTACATCATCTTAATTTAAGATCCAAATTTTCACTCAATGAAAATATGTTTTTACACTTAATTAACTGTGCCAATACGTATGTACAAAGTAGAATTGAATGTACATGTATACACTTGATTTAACCAGGAAAGAGACCTTCAGAGTGAAGGATTCAAGTAGTATATATAGAACAGAACCATCAGCTTTTGATTATCATTCAGTTGCTGAGTTTACTGATGTTTTCATCGGTTGGTTTATCGGCCTATTGCAGAATACTTTATTTATTCCTGTACAACTAACTTAGCCCACTCTTGCATGAACATACAACAAGCATCATTCAAGAAATAATACGTGCACTTCGTTGGTCGGCGGGAAAGGTTCACATTTTGACTACACAGGTAACATTTGCAAGCAAGTACATAATGTTTATTTACCGTTCACATGGTCTATCCTAACAAACTACTCCCCTGCCTGATAAAAGCTCCTTGCCCAGCCCTAGTCCTGACAATAATCAACTTTCAATAGGAATTTGTGGCAGCGCGAAACCGAACAGGTTGAAACATTTTTTTGATTGGTATTTTGGTACGTAATTACCCTATTGTGAGTTTGCCGCACGCGTGGGAGTTATATCAATTTTACCCCTTTGTACGCACGTACAATCCACATGAAAAAAAGACGTGTCAGTCAAATATTGCTAATTTCCCCAGTACCCCGCAGACTCTTTGTTCTGTTCTATGTAGGCTATGCATGAGACGAAAATACGTCGATGAAGGTTAGACATAACAGGTAAGAAGATATGCCAAAAAGCAGTTACTCAAGACGAAATTGTTTGGATCGTGCACGAAGTTGTCTTGTCGAGACGTGTAACGCGGCGTGTTTTTAAAAATCACCAATTCTTACCAAAACATAAACGGACAATTTCACTTTGACATGTACATGTGAGCACATTTGTATTACACTTCAGAGGTTTGACTTAAATAATCCAACGTTATATACACTTGTATAAATGTATGAAACACATCTCCGACGCTTTACCATTTGAGTTTCTCCGTAGCACCGTATGTTTAAAATCTCTGTAGCTGTAGAATACAGTGAAGATGCCGTAGGACCGTGTGATTTCATTTTGATTGAAAGGAAATTTCATGTCGGGCCCATATCGGTTGTGAAGAAGATATATCAGACGTCCTTAGCTTGATGAAAGAAGGCAATGCAGTCATGTGGTTCCAAAACCATGTCAAGAGAAGATCCGCTCAGTTGATTAATCCGTTTAATCTACGTCGATGAAGTTTCTTTTGTACAATCTTCAAAATCACATCCATTTGCTTGAGTAATTGCTATGATGTGGCGATAAAGAAATGGTACAAAATAGAAAGCCTGACAAAAATGCCGGAGCCGAACCTCCGCTTGGAGAGTAATTAACTGATACTTTTGAGTGAAATCAATCCGTCTACGAAGCTAGAGATACACTTTTACATGTACATGTATGAGGTAGCATCCAATTCTTATTCTTTGAGCTACAACTTTGAAATGAAATCTTCCTTCTGTGCAAACTGTGGGTCATTTTCTTATATCAAAACAGACCTGTACATGGACAGCAAGAAGAGGACGCAGGACCTTGTAATTTCATTTTGATTAAAAGGGATTGACGTGATCTCGTGAAGCTGAAGGCGCATATCAGATGTAAGATATGTGATATGATGTCCGTCCTTGATGTGGTGAAAGACATTACAGTGATGTGTAATTCCAGAACGGAAGAAGATACGCTCAGTTGATTAAACCGTTTGATCTATGTCAATGAAGGTGTTTTTCACAATCTTCAAAATGATACCCGAATGCTATTTAGCGTTTGATGTATTTTCGAGGTTGACATGTATATAATGTAGGTTTGGCCTGCAGACATAAATGGTACAAAATAGAAAGCCCCACAAAAATGCCGGAGCCGAACCTCTGCTTGGAGAGTAATCAACTGGTACTTTTAAGTGAAATCAATCCATGGTGAAATCTATCCATCTACGAAGCTAGAAAAACGATTTTATTTGTACATGTATGAGATAGCATCCAACTCGTGTTCTTTGAGCTTTGAGTTTAGATTTACAACTTTGAAATGAAATACTTCCTTCTGTGCAAAAGGTGGTTATTTTCTAGTATCAATTGGTACTTTTGAGTGAAATCTATCCATCTTGAAATGAAATACTTTCTTCTGTGCAAAAGGTGGTTATTTTCTAATATCAAAACTAGTGGTGCGTACCTAAACTCAATTTCAGGTTCAGGTCCGGATTCAGGTCCAGCACTTAAAGTCCGGACCTGAACCCATCATTGCATATTATTTGCATTTTTTTAGGGGGAGGGGGGGAAGGTTCATATAAAATTGCATGTTAGCATGAATTGAAATGCAATGTGAAAAATACATGAAAATGATAGACAGCCAGTGTAAACACGAACTGTTTTTGTCTTTTTCCAGTGCAAATTTTACTGTCTATGGAAGGTTTTAAATGGTTTAGAACAAACAAGTGCTTTTAAAAAAGCTGGCATTTTGCCAATGTTTGCGTGTGTGAACGTTTTTTTCTAGTTATTAGAATGTCATATAAATAGAACAGAGTAACTAAACCTGATATTGGCGCATGGAGAGATTCACATATGTGCCTGAATCTAGATCTAGACGCCACCTGTTAAAATTTGCGTGAACTGCAGCAAATTTCACTACACTGCCTGTTTTTGAGTGAGCTCTGTTGCGGGGCATTTTTAAGTTTTTTTTTTAAATTTTTATTTCTATTCGGCAAAAAAACGAAGCGGCGAATCCGTTAACCAAAGAAATAAATTGGTGTGGCCAAATGGATGTAAAAATTAGTATTTTAATGGATGTAAAAAAGAAAAAAAAAAAATCTACCTCCCCGGATTCGAACCGGGTGCATTGGTTTAGAATGCGTAAACTTTAACCACTGCGCCAGTGCGAACATGTTGGAAAAATGTCTGTTTTAACAGGTTTAGAAATGTTTGGCATGGATTGAACAGGTCCGTTCATCACAACGGCGACTATTCTGGCCTCAGAGCATTTTGCCGCTAAGGCGGCAAAATGCAAAAAAAGGGAATATAAGTGACAGATTGCTTTTTGCAAGTCCGGACTTGGCTCCGGACATTTAGGTTTTTTTTTTGGACTTGGACCTATACATTTTTAGGTCCAATTCCAAGTCCGGGCTTTAGGTACGCACCACTAATCAAAACAGATCGGTACAGGGCCAGCAAGATCCTGCCGGCCAAACAGTCTCCAATCGCCTCCGGTTAAAAATAGTTGGCCGACCGGATATTGCTAGCCCCAGTAGAGATTTGAAAATCATGATTCATACATACAACAAACATCAGAATCTATCTACGAAGCTAGGAACACACTTATACATGTATAAGATGCAACATTTGAATTAGATTATTCCTTCTATAGCTGACAATATCTTGCCAGCCAAATAATCTCCAATCGGGCCCTGGTCTGATTTGTTTGGCTGTTTGGAGATGAGTTGTTTTCGAGAAACATGATTATTGCTTCATTCCATGTTTTTCAAATATCATGAAGTTGACTAGTGTTTTCTGTGACTACGCCTCTTACCTCCACTTCTTCAAATAGTCTATTGCTTCGTTCTTGAAACGGTAGAGAACGCCTCTTACCCCCACTTCTTCAAATCGTCTATTGCTTCGTTCTCCTACCGGTAGAGAACGCCTCTTTCGGTACCTCCACTTCTTCAAATCGTCCATTACTTCGTTCATGGTCAAGTGCATCCGGTAGAACTGTCTCCTCACCGCGTTCCTGATGAACTGGTGGGTGAAGGCGTACATCAGCGGGTTCATGAAGGTCGTCAGCAGATTCAGAAGGATGAATATTCTTTGGAAGGCGTAGTCCGACATTGTTGCTGCGTCCTTCTCAGCGATGATGATGTTGATGACGAGTCCAGGCAGCCAGGTGATCCAGAAGGCTCCGGCCATGAACGCCGTGCGTTTGAGAGTCTCCCAGACGTACACGGCCGCCCCGAAGCTTGCCTTGATCGCCGCCAGCCGCTTGGCTTCGCGATAGGACAGGTAGTGAGACACGGTGGTGGAGAGGATGCACCACAGGAAGCTGGCCAAGAAGATGACGTTGGCACTCTTGGAGTAGCCCCAGCAGACCAGCATCCCCGGGTTGAACTTGAAGTCGGTTCCTTCCACCAGGGGCAGCACCGCCGCTACGCCGCCGGGGAGGAAGCACGCGCCCCCGACCAACTTCGCCACGTCGTCGGTAAACTTCGTGAGGTATTCCGTCGGCCTGGTGACCATAAGCAGTCGGGAACCGCACACCGCCCCAAGAAGACACAGCGACGAGATGATGGTGAAGTTGCCCACAAGGCCCTGCACGGTGCAGTAGACCTGGCCGAACTTGTAGCCGCCCATGCCCAGAACCAACACAGTGATAGGGATGCTGTTCAGAGCGCCGACGATGTGAATAAACGACAGCGCGACCAGCAACAGGTTGCCCGGAGTCTGGAGGTTGCTCTCGCGGTAGACGACTGACATCACCAGGCTGTTGGTTACCAGAGCCAGCAGCAGGACGATGGTGAGATACACCACCTGTAGGATCTGCGCCGCACCGTCCGCGAAGAGGAGTTCCTCCAGTTCCTCTGCCATGATGATACCCGCACTTACCGTCCTCACGGCACCCGCAATTAACACTCACTGGTGTGAATTCTACGTAAGGTCCGTGATAGTGCATAACTAGTCTCATCAGCATCCGCATGCCCCCTGGCGGGTAGTGAATTTAAATCGGAGCTTCCAATTCAGCTTGCAATTCAGGGGATAATTCCCCTTCCCTTAACGTTCCTCATTACCATATTTGGTATCTGCTTATATTCCACCTATCATAATTAACATGTGTTACATTTATTGAAGTCCAGTTATTGCAAACAATGGAATTATACAATTTCCTCATTAATTATGCAAATTAAGTCCTCACTTGCATAACATGTATATCATTATGAACATCTTTGCCTAAGGTACCCGCATGCCTAATATGATGCCAATCCGTCAATCTTTTCTGCAGTTATCCTCTTTGGGGTGTCTTGACAAAAATGCCCCTGCAGTTCCCAAAATTAAATGTTAGGGGGCTGAAACTTGCCCCACTTTTTCATGACACTGAAAGCTATCAACCACCCAAATTTCAAGACCATATCACGTCCAAGACAAGAGATACATAGAAAAAACTGCTATGATTTAATATTGTCATTAATTATGCAAATTTGCTCCTATTTTGCATAATTAGTATTTCATTTTGTACACCATTGTCTGAGGTACCTACATACCAAAAAGTATGAAAATCCGTTGTTCCCTTCTTGAGTTATCCTCTTCAGAAGTTTTTGACAAAAATGCCCCTGCTATCCCAAAACTAGACGCTAGGGGGCCCAAACTTATGTCACTTCTTCCCGAGCACAAGAGCTATCTAACACTCAAAAATCGTGACCATAGCATGTTCAGAACACCGAAATAGCAAAACCGGAAGTTGCGCTGCAGTACCAAGGGAGCCGCTAGGGGGCCCAAAATCTAATCATTTCCAGCTTTCATCACACCCTACCAAAACACAAAGTATGAAACCAATCCACCCAACCATTCTTGAGTTATCTTGTTTACACACACACACACAAACACACAGACAGACACACAAACGCAGGGTAAAATATAACCTCCATGACATTTCATGAAGGTAAAAAGACTTTGATATATGGTCTGGCAAAACTGAACATGTAGACATGCAAAGTGTTATATGCGGTGGAACCGTTGCTTCTGATCTACTCAGATGCCCACTGCTTCCAAATTCCATGCAATCTTGTCTGGCCTCTTCTGTATCTGCATGATGGGCCGCGGCGTTCGTTTGTGGTCCGTCTTGTGAGGAGCCGGTTCCTACGTGAGAAAAACTCTCAGTGAACATCAATGAACACGAAGCAGGAAGTGTCTCGTTTCATCTCATGTCACAAACAAAAAGAGGGCCTTCATGCCTTTTCAAGAGCGTACGGCTTAATTACCTGCATGTATGCAGGTATGGTTTTCACGGGCGTGGGAACTTTTGGAAGCTGGGGATTTAGGGCACTGTATCTCGAGAACGGATGGTGCGAGCACGACGATTTTTGGTACGTGGGTTGGGGGTGGTGGCCTAACACTCAGGTTTGATTTTGGGCCTCCTGGCGCTTGAACTTGACATTGAAGGTGGCATTTTTTGTGTTTTTTGGGCACTTTTGGCGCTGTGTGTCCGGAACGATACGTGCCATTGCGACGATTTTTGGTGCATGGGTGGGGGGCTGTTGCTTGTTGCCTAGGATTGACTTTGGGCCTTGTCGCGTTTGAACTTGACGCGGCAGGTCGAATTTTGTGTCCGGGAGGAGTATTTCCGGAGTTATATCTTCTGAACGGTTGGTGCGGGCGCGATGATATTTGGCACATGTGTTGGCGATGGCTGAATAATTCTCAATTTTGGAAAAGTCGTCTCAACAACTTCAAGGTACTGTGGTTGGTTACATGCTTAAGAAATCCAAAATAAGTAATGTTCATCCGTGCCCAAACTTACACATTCCGAAAATGGAATTTCAGACTTTTGCATGGTGCACAACCAACACGGTAAAAATCTCACTTTTCCAACCACGCAACCACGGACAAAAAGGAAAAAAAATACACAATAGGTCTACAGACACCCAATACATTTCATGCAGGCCTGAGGTCTACGAACTCTTGTTAGGTCTTTTTAGTCTTTTCGTTATCCGCAGTCCAGACTCAACTACCCTGGGGGCCAGACAGGATCGGGTAGCTAGCCGAGTTTTATCCGGGAACCAAAGGAAGTCAGCCCGCCGATCTCACATTAGCGCTCCGGGGTTATCGCTACGCTTTCCAGCCTTGGCCTGGATCCCCGAATAAAACTCGCAAGCTATCCGATCGTGTCTGGCCCCCAGGGTAGGAATCAACATAATTTGCAATCAGCATTAGCCAAAACGCGTAAATGGTCGCTTCGTTCTACGGTAAGTGTACTTTTTTTTATACAACGTAGAATGTATTCAATAAATCACTCAAGTAAATTGTTGAATGATTTCAAAATGGTCCAATCCACAAGCGCGATTTCTGCTATTTTGTCAGCCCGTAGGGTCAGATCGAGACTGTACCCAAACTTGGCCGTCCCAACTTGAGTTGAAAGTTCGCCCAAAGTTATCAGCTGCGCACAGCTTGCTGGGAAAATTTCTCGAGTGCGCACCAAGATGGCGGCGGTCGCGATGAGGTGCGCAAGGGGTCTGGCCTTTCGGGCCACAAAACTTCTCACCTCGACACAAACACCCACCTACCACGGTGCCCAGACGTTCAGAAGGTTCAGTAGAACAGTCACGGTCTTCGAGTCAGGTGTGACATAGCCCTGCGTGTTTGAAAAATCAAGGAAAGTTGTCGTCGTTGTTAGCCAGAAAAGGGGGGGGGGGGGCACTTGAGCTGGGGCATCGGTCATAAAGTCCGTAGTACACTCAGCTCAGGTCAGGTCACGTTTGCTGTAGCCCACTCTCCAAGCAGAGGTTGTTGGAGAAAATCGTGACCCCTTTCTTCAAAGTTATATGCCCTCTTTTTCTGTCCGCTAACCCGACTTTTTGATATCGTTACTAGACAGAAAAAGTCATGATTTTCCCTATCAACCTCTGCTTGGAGAGTAACTTTTTCCATGGTCAATGGTGAAATACCAGAATCTACCAGAAATACCAAATGCCATTAAGATCGTTCCACAACTTGTGGTGGGCCATCCACAAACATACATAGATTGATACAAACAAATGACACTGAAAATATAGCCTTCGTGTCAAAGTACTTTAGTACTGTGTGAAGGTACTACATGTATATATTTCATACGCCTTATTAAATAATTAATGTGGTCGTAGAACACAGTATTTATTCTATTCATGACCACCATCTCCAATAGTAGTTATGGTATGAAATAATTCGTGACCATGGCAATTCTTCCATGCATGTCAGTGAGGCACAAACTGTTCTAAATGTTAGAGGAATCCATCCGAGCTGGATTATGATGTTTGTTCGGTCAGTGTAAATCTGAAAATGACTACTGATAGTTCTGTTACTGCCAGCAACTTACCACCAACTGCTGGGTGTCAGCTACAGCTTCGCTGAGTTACATGATGTAAAAGTGGGATTTTGAAGGGAACGAGTCGGCAAGTTTAGTTGAATTTTACTGATATTAGCTCATTTTTCACGTATTTCATACATTACATTGCACACAGAACTCAGACATGTTTTTTTTACCAATCTTGTGCACTTTACTTAAACTTTGAAGTGTTGTTAGCATCTTCCTGTTGGGTCATATCTTAAGACTGTCCCTTCTAATGCCAACAATCTCTGTTGTGCAGTGAAGAAGTTTACTAAAGAACACGAGTGGATAAGTATGGATGGAACCACTGGTACCATTGGTATCACCAACCATGCACAGGTTAGTGCTCTTCATATGTATAACAAGAAAGCTTCTGAAAAAAGCTGGCCGGTGCGTATTTTGGAAAAAGCCTGGATGTTAAACAAAATCACACGAAAAAAGAGTTTTTAAACATCGAATTACTGAATTGGTCTTTCTTCTATTAAAAAAACACTACATGAGATTTGTCTAACAAAGAAAAAAAAAATTAGCAAGTGGGGTTCGAACCTACGATCTACGGAAGATAGGTACCGTGCTGTAGACCGCTCGGCCACGCTGGCTCAAATACGCAACAGCACGTATAGAAGGGCTATTTGGTTAAAGTGACCGATCCATGCATCCATCCATCCATCCATGCATCCATACAACCGCTTCTCCCGTCTCATAGCCGGTGCTACGCACCGGCAAAAAATGCCTTGTAATACTGGGTGCAATGCAGCATGTGCACTCTTTTACTGTCAAGATTGGAGATGTGTACCTGATTTTTGACTGGGTGCACCTCTGCACCTAGATATTTGTGTTGGGTTATTTAAGCGAAGGTACACTAGTGCACACTACATGGGCTATTCTTGAGATTCAAGTGTAAGAAGAAATAATAAAACCATCGTTTGTTCTGGACTGGAAATACTGGGTGCATATGCAAGCACTTTTGTGCATCCAAAATTGGAGCTGTGCACCTACTTTTTGAGTGCACTGGTACACATACTATTTTATGTTGGGTTATGTAAGTGAAGGAAATAATAATGTCTATTGTCTTACTCCTTTGAAATCAGTTACTGAATTTGGATTCATCACAATTTTACAAAGCTTGGAGCTTTGTTTGCACTGTGCATACTGACATTGGGTGTGTGTTAATTGAATAATAATAATATCGGGTGTATTTTGCAGCCAGTAGGTACCCAAAGTGTGGGTAATGAGGCTGTTTAACGTGGTTGAGGCTCCTCCTCGAGCACGGAACCCCCGTTTTACGTCCCTCCCGGAAGACGATTTCGTGGAAAGCTTCGTGAGGCTACTCTCACTGTTTATATGTTTATGAAGGTTGTTGAGTGTATATGATCAGAGAAGGTTGTATTTAGTATCACATGGCCTGTAACATTTCTGCCCGGTACAGGCGAGCCTGGGTGAACTTGTGTATGTGGACCTCCCAGAAGTAGGAAAAGAACTAAGCAAAGGAGGTGAGTATATATTGTCAACCAGACATGTTTTGATTTTGTGCTAGAACGTCAGTGGTAGCATAGATCTTCTATCCTGGTATCCAAACCAACTTTAACTACCGAGTCTCTTTTGTCCTCTTTTATCCTATTTGGAAAAGAAGACGAAAGGAACTCTGTAGCCATCATAGGTCTGAATACCAGGCAGTCAGTTTCCTTGCTCCTGTAAAAATTACCTTCCCCTGGAAAAGTCTGCAATGTATGATCGTTCTGATTGTTACCATGTTAAACTATTGATGATAATTTTGCCTCTTTTTGTGTTCCTCTTGCCTTCCAGATGAGTGTGGCGCTATGGAGAGTGTAAAAGCAGCTAGCGACCTGTTAGCCCCTGTTAGCGGAGTGTGCATAGAAGTCAACAGCGCCTTGGAGGAAGATCCTAGTCCCATCAATTCCTCCCCCTACGAAGATGGTAAGGAATATTGTTGAAGAGGTTCATCAGTCGTACAATTACAACAATTTTCTTCAATCCATGACTGTTTTGTAAAGGTACAGTACATACCTCCCAAATTTTCGATGTCTACCAGCACATCTTTGTCAAGGGGAATGACCTAGTCTCAGTTCTCGCAAGGAGGCGGCGGGAGGGGGCAGATGATCCACACAAGCCTGACCTAGTCTCGTGTTCTCTCATGAGAACTGAGACTAGGTCATTCCCCTTGACGAAGATGTCCTGGTAGACATCGAAAATTTGGGAGGTATGTACCTTACCTTTACAAAACAGTCATTGATTGAAGAAAATTGTTGTAAATGGTAAGGAATAAAATTTGAACTTAAAGGCATAGCTCATCTAGCCTGGGTACCATCCGGGTAGTACTAGTAGTTTTCTCCTTTGTTTGCATCTGTTACCCTTCAGGGGACCTGCACATTCAAGCCGTTTGGTGCAAACGTCAGTTAATGAGCGAATTAAGGAATTGGTTCTCGAGCCCTTGTTCAATGACAACTGAGGCCCTTCCACAAGCGGACAGAGGGTGTTTTGGGCGTTGGAGCGAACTACTTTCCGGATGGTACCCAGGCTAAAGGTGATCTGTAATTTCCAACACAAAAGAGTTAGCTTAGCACAGTGCTAAACATTCTTCCAACACAAAGGTACACACAGATCAAATTTTCAACGACCACTGTTGCCTTTTTTCAGGATGAAATATAAAAGAGGTACAGTTACTGAATAAAGAGACTCTTGTCTGTCACCTTCTTCAGGGCAGTTCTGACTTGTAGTGCTAAAAGTGCTAAAAGATATATCAACTGAACATATATCATTACATACATATATGGTACCCCAAAAAAAAGAGTAGAGTGAAAGCTCAGGGTTTTGGTCACTTTTTCACTTTAACTTTAACTTAAACATGATATGACATTATTGGACTAGTTAAAGTGTAATATCCAACAAATTGGACTCTTTGATTGAACCGCACCAGTCCAATTTTTGTGTTGGATATTACAGTTTAACTAGTCCAATAATGACTTCTACCAACACAGATGAACTTTCAAGTTATGATATGACATTGATGTTTTCCTTCTCCAGGCTGGATACTAAAGATGAAGCTGAGCAAGCCAGAAGAGTTGGAGGAGTTGATGGATGAGGAGGTGTACCAGGCGTTTGTGAAGTCCGAGGAACCAGAGCCAGGTGATCCAGAAGGCTCCAGTCATGAGCGCCGCACGTTTTAGAGTCTCCCAGACGTACACTTGACTTGATTGCCGCCAGCTGCTTGTCGATGATGATGTTGATGACGAGTCCAGGCAGCCATGTGATCCAGAATGCTCCGGCCATCACCGCCGTACGTTTGAGAGTCTCCCAGACGTTCACGGCCGTCCCGCAGCTTGACTTGATCGCCGCCAGCCGCTTGGCTTCGCGATAGGACAGGTAGTGAGACACGGTAGTGGAGAGGATGCACCACAGGAAGCTGGCCAAGAAGATGACGTTGGCACTCTTGGAGTATCCCCAGCAGACCAGCATCCCCGGGTTGAACTTGAAGTTGGTTCCTTCCACCAGCGGCAGCACCACCGTTACGCCGCTGGGGAGTAAGCACGCGCCCGCGGCCAACTTCGCAACATCGTCGGTGAACTTGGTGAGGTAGTCCGTCGGCCTGGTGACCATGAGCAGTCGGGAACCGCACACCGCCCCGAGAAGGCACAGCGACGAGATGATGGTAAAGTTGCCCACAAGGCCCTGCACGGTGCAGTAGACCTGGCCGAAGTTGTAGCCGCCCATGCCCAGAACCAATACCGTGATAGGGATGCTGTTCAGAGCGCCGACGATGTGAATAAACGACAGCGCGACCAGCAACAGGTTGCCCGGAGTCTGGAGGTTGCTCTCGCGGTAGACGACGGACAGCACCAGATTGTTGGTGACCAGAGCGAGCAGCAGGTAGCCTGGGTACCATCCAGATAGTAGCTCGCTCCTATGTTCGCTTCTGCTTTCCGTCTGGAGACATGCGCATTCAAACCATTTGTTGCTAACGTCAGTTAATGAGCAAATCAAGGAATAGGTTCTAGAGCGCTCGTTCGATGACAACAGACCTTCCGCAAGGGGACGGAGGGCTTGTCCGTTGTTGGAACTCCTAGCCCTGTTCGAACGAGCGTTTGAACCCATTCCATAATTCGCTCCTGTGGGGACCAATCAGCGCCTGCGTCCAAAATTTGGACAATTCCAGACGTTAAGATGGTCCGCGTTCCCATACGGAAACACAGAGAAGCGACTGTATATAGTGTATAATGAATGTCAGAGGTAGGAGCGACTGTATATGGTATATAATGAACGCCAGAGCAAACTACTTTCCGGATGGTACCCAGGCTAAGCAGCAGGACGATGGTGAGATACACCACCTGTAGGATCTGCGCTGCACCGTCTGCAAAGAGGAGTCCCTCCAGTTCCTCTGCCATGATGATACCCGCAATTACCGTCCTTGCCCACAGTAAACGCTTACTGCTGACAAGAATCCGGACATGTGTATTTTACGTAAGGTCTCCGATAGTGCATCACTACTATCCTGATTAAATCTCGCTCATAGCGGCGCGCCCGGCATCCGCAGGCCCCCTAGCGAGTAGCGTGCTTCGCAGCCTTCTTTCCTTATTGCTTTATTTTGGGGCAAAAATAGCTAATTAAAAAGCAGTGGCATGTATACTTGGGAGGGGTGGGTGGGTGAACGAATCCCGCAGTGATGTAAGCTTGACGCAAGCGCAGTGAGATACCACCTTAAGGGATATCCACATATTGGGGCTCAAAGTGGGGCTTACTACTGTAATATGCACGTTAATCCAGGTAGGTTGTGTAAGTACAATTAAGGAGGCTATCCTATATAACCTCCTTGGTACAATGTATTTCTGACAAACTGTAGAATGTATCACCATCACAGGTTAATATTCACTGCTGTATATACAGTGCAATTGGACTGAATATATTTTTTACCAGTTGTATGCCGATACTGAGGTATTGAAAGTCTTTCTGACCGGATATAAGTCCAAAAGCTATCGATATCAGATGTACATGCATTGAAAATAAAGATGAAAAAGACTTTAATATATGGTCCGGCTCTGTCCCAGCCCTCCCGCGGGTTGGATCTCCCTCCAGCCTTCGGCTGTCGGGCGATCCTTCCCGCTGTCGGGCTGGCACCTCGGGTGATACGGAATACACCGTGTTGTAATCTATATGTATTGTAGTCTGAGTCTCCATTGTCGTTCAGTTCCTTTGCCTAGTGTCATAGTCTGCATAGACTGACAGAAGTAGTAGTAGTAGTAGTCTTACCTAAGGAGGCTGTTGCTCCTATGTGCATAAATGTTTTTGAGAATTTACTATCAATGTTACACATTGTTGAAATTTTAAAACTCAGCGACAGTTAAGCCAACAGAAATATCGTTAGGTGTGCTAGTTGTAGACGACGTTCACAATAATGCCAGATGCGAACATATGTAGACTGATATTTTCTTTGTGTAAAAGAGCCGAAGCTGTTACATGTATATGATACTATAACAATTGATAAAGTGGTGAAATGTATTAGGCACTGGTATTTTCAACAAGATATTGTAATTATACGGATATAACGTTATATTGTACAATTACAAGCGTATGTTAATGAATTGAACAAAGGCGTACAACGTCTACTGCACATATTCTTACTTCAACTGTTCAAAGAATTAAACTGTAAGCAGAATGTGAAGTACAGTATGTCTGGCGTGAATTTTATACCCTTTGCTAGCGGTCAACCAAAAAACTTAGGTTTTTGTTAGGTCTAAACACGACTTTTTTTTTTTTCATTGACCATGACATTTTACATAGACCTTGTTTGTGGGTTATTTAGGTTTTTGGCCTTGAGCTTCTCTGGAAATATTTCCGTTCCAGCTAAATCCTTTATTATCTCCATGAATCTCCATGAAAAATGGAGATATAGTTTTGGGTGTGTCTGTCCGTCTGTGTGTCCAGATTTTTGTAGTGAGCATATCTCAAGAACCTCTGGATAGATTACGATGATATTTGGTTTGTGGGTAGATGTTGGGAAGACAAAGGTCAAGGTCAATTTTAGGCCACCTGGTATGTGACCTTGGTACTGCAGCAGAAATTCATTTTTTGGATCTTTTGAACTGGATGTCTTGACTTTTGGATGGCAGATAGCTTGTGACATAAGGGATATGTGGTGTATATTTGGTCCCCCTAGCAGGTTGCTCTGGAACTGCAGGGGCAGTTTTGTCAAAATCTTCTAAGGTGGATAACTGAAGAAGGGAACGACAAATTTACATATTTGGTATGTAGGCACCTTGGACAGAGGTGCATATCATGAAGTGCAAATTATGCAAACTGACACCTAATTTGCATATTCAATGAGGAAAATCTGTATTTTCAGTATTTCCTTTATAGAACTCAAATACATGCAATATATGTAGTTTGTGGCAGGTGGAACATAATCAGATACTAATTATGCAAATAAGTCCTTAATTTGCATAATTAATGCAAATGTGTCAATTCATCGATGTGGTAAATGATCAACAGGTTATTTACAGGTGTAACGTTACATAACTAAGCATAGATTATGCAAATGTGGAAGTCATTAACATAATCAGACTATTTCATGGAGATATGAGGTCTCCGAACTCTTGTTCTCCCTGTTTTGCTCATTTTTGCTATCTTTTCAGCCCGCAGAAAAGCCAGATCGAGACTGGGGCCAAACTTGGCCGTCCCAACTTGAGTTGAAAGTTCACCCAAAGTTATCAGCTGCGCACAGCTTGCTGGGAAAAAATTTCGAGTGCGCCATTTTCTCGTCCGAACCAAGATGGCGGCGGTCGCGATGAGGTGCGCAAGGGGTCTGGCCTTTGGAGCCACAAAACTTCTTACTTCGACACAAACACCCACCTACTATGGTGCCCAGACGTTCAGAAGGTTCAGCAGAACAGTCACGGCCTTCGATTCAGGTGAGACATAGCCCTGCGTGTTTGAAAAGGCGAGGAAAGTTGTCGCAGTTAATGGTTTTGTTTGTTAGCCTTGGAAGGGGGAGGTCACTTGAGCTAGGGCATCGGTCCTGAAGTCCGTAGTACACTCAGGTCACGTTTGCTATAATTCGTAGCAGCGCATGATTTGTGCTGAGCACGCTTCAAGTGTTGACCTTACAATAACGATATTTACGTTAGGGATTGGGCACTGTTTCTCTAGCGTATGTACACGGCATTTATAAATGGAACCAGCCCCCTTAATTTGCGCGCTATGGAAAATTCCCCATTGTTGTCTGCCACTAGTGTCTGTCAGTCAGTACCTTTTGTGTTTGTCTGCCCACATTGAATATTATCGTGACAAGCCTTGGGCAATTTAAGGTGTTTACACAGCAACTACAGCCTGTAGTCTACAGCACTCAGTGGGCGTGGATATACCCAAGGCTAGCTTTTAACTCTACTCAAGGAGCTTTCATCTTGCTGTATCATAATAGTATAGTCTATTCAACAACAACTACTGCTATAAAACTGCTAATTGTGAAATGGTATACTTGGGGTGAAAAAGCTAAAACCTGTTGGACCACCACACCAGGTAATTTTCCACATTGACTGTACACGGCACATGCCCGTAGGACAGTGCTGGAAGGATTTTGTGTTGGAACAAAAAGTATGAGCCTCATTATTCAACACATTGGGTACCTACTGCCTATGGCACTGACTGAAAATACACCCGTCAGGTTATATATGAGCTCTGTTTATAGCATGAACTAATTCTTGCAACATCTATAAGTTCAACTTCATAACTGACCTATGCCTTGGGGGTGTAAGAAAGCAGACCAAGGACAATCGTTGTGCAATAAAGTTGATTATGACTATGTAACATCCTTGAGCAGACAACCTCACGCATCAGAAATGTAAAAGCCGCAGCTGTTTGGATAATTGTTAGCCACAACGTTAACCCCACCCATCTATCTATAGAAGATTAGTTATAGGGCAATCTTTGATTGTGTTGTTGTCCTGGTAACCAGAGTCCAGACCATTGTTAGCTCACTGATAATGCTATAATCATATATTACTCTGGGTGGTGCCCATGGCAGCCTGCCCAGTTCATTGCTGCACACCAGGGAACTTTTATAGGGTTCGTTCAATTCTATTCATTCAACGTGAACGCTCAAACTTTATCCTCTAACGTAAATAACATGAACCATAACTACACATTCATAAGCTAAAATGGTCATTTGCTATATGTAGGCAAGGCATACTTTTTCCTACTCTCCAAGCAGAGGTTGTTGGAGAAAATCGTGACCCTTTTCTTCAAAGTTATATGCCCTCCTTTTCTGTCCGCTAACCCGCCTGCGGCCATTTTAATGGCATTACTAGACAGAAAAAGGCATGATTTTCCCTATCAAACTCTTCCATGGTCCATGGTGAAATACCAGAATATACCACAAACATACATAGATTGAAAAAAACAAATCACACTGAAAATGTAACCTTAGTGTCAAAGGTAATATACTATATACACATTATTTAGTACTGTGTGAAGGTACTATATTTTTCATACACCTTAATAATTAATGTGACCCAAGGAGGTCGTAGAACACAATATTTAACCTCCTTATAACCCCCTTACAGTTTATTCAGAAAAATCAGCCTTGCAGTCTGTGAAACCAAACTGAATATCACTGAATTGTACAAATTGTTGCATGGCGAATACAAAATATATCAATAAGAATCAATTAAACAATTACAAACAATATTTATTTCATTCATGACCACCATTTCCAATTACTTATTAGGGCTGGGTACCGGTACAAAACCATTTTTTTTTCTTATTGGAGGTTCCATGTTTGAGGAGAGCCACACCACCTGCACATGTAACAAATCCACCACACTCATTAAAAAAAGCAGGGATCCTTCCACTAAGTGAGTGCTTGAAATATCTCTCCAGATATGTAGCCTACAGTACAAACCCGGTGTTTTATGCCAGAAATAATCTCCAAGCAGATCCTACGGTAGCATAAGATAGTATCAAAAGCTGGCAGAGGAGTGAAGCCGGCTTAGGGGTGTGTTTCGCTACTGGGGCATGGCAAATGTACACCTCTTGGCTGACTTCAATCCTTGGCCAGTTTAGTACTATCTTATTTATGCCATCGTAGGATCTGCTTGGAGAATATGCCAGAAAGGCATAAGGCCGTTTACCTGGTATGCAATACATACGTAAACTAATTAACTCATTCGCACTCTGCCCAAATATTCACTATGAAATTGCACCATTGCTATTTGATTTAAGAATGTCCTATCTAATGCCAACACTCTCTGTTTTGCAGTGAAGAAGTTTACTAAAGACCACGAGTGGATAAGTATGGATGGAACCACTGGTACTATTGGTATCACCAACCATGCACAGGTTAGTGCTCTTCTTATGTATAGAAAATGCCTTGTAATACTGGGTGCATGTGCACTCTTGTACTCTCAGAATTGGAGCTGCAGACCTGAGTTTTTACTCTGTACGCCAATGCACCCAGCTACAAATGTATTTGTGTTGGGTTATGTAAGTGAAGGTACAATAGTGCACACTACAATTATTATGTGTATGGGCTGTTCTTGAAATTAAAGTGTTGTAGAAATGATAAAACCTATATTTCTGGCATGCTTGCATACGCCTGTTGTGAAGTGAAGGAACTCACTAATACTCACTATCCATTGTTTGATAGTTATATAGTTAGGACATTTTGAAAATATTTGTTGTGTCACTCTTTAAAAATTTTAAACAAGGTACTGAATTAGAGTATATCGCCATTTTTCAAAGCTTGAAGGTGGCACTGTGTTTGCACTGACATCAGGTGTGTGTTAGTTGATAAATGCTCTCAGTGGTGAACGTTGCATATCTTGAAAAGCACACACGGCCTTTAACATTTCTGCCCTTCATAGGAGAGCCTGGGTGAACTTGTGTATGTGGACCTCCCAGAAGTAGGAAAAGAAGTGAGCAAAGGAGGTGAGTATATATTGTCAACCAGACATTTTTTTGTGCCAGAACGTCAGCGCTAGCATAGATTCCCTTTCCTGGTATCCAAACCAACTCTATCTACCGAGTCTCTTTAGTCCTCTTTTATCCCATTTGCAAAAGAGAACAAAAGAGACTCGGTAGCCGTACTAGGACTGAATACCAGGCAGCAAATTTCCTTGTTTCTGTAAAAATTACCCTCTGGAAAAAAATCTGCAATGTATGATTGTACTGATTATTACCAAGACTGAATGTTAGACTGTTAATGATAATTTTGTTCCCACTATAATATCAATTCGTTTCTGAGTTGCAACGGAAGCTGATAAGAAGATATAGACAAACTTTTGTGTATCCAACTCTTATACTGCTTTGACAGTGAAAACATCTTTGTGGTATAAAAGGAGAGGGTGATACAACGCAGACGTGTCAGAAAACCTCCGCTAGTTGCCATCGCTATGGGGCATACCGGCGCTCACGGCAGGATGTCTCGTATCGTTTCAGGCCAGTGGATATTGATACGCAGCGTTACCACATTCCCAAAGTGCCGCTTGTTACCGACCCTGCGGGGCGGTGTGACCCTCGAAGTCTTCTGTCCCATTCAGGACGCCAGTTTTGCATTCCGCCCCGAACTGGGACCTTCCCAGGGATGCTCCTTTTGGCCGTTATGTGGTAAACACACGACACTTCTCTTCTCCACTCCCTCTTTCCGTCTCATGCGTGACGTGATTATTGTGCGTTCAGAAGAGGGCAACCCATACCGTCTTGTGTCTCAGCCACACTTCCAAGGGCTAGGCCGCAAAATTAGCTTTTTCCTCTGCAGTCCCTAAAAGTGTCGCTAAAAGAAATTCTAACTGTCCAGAAGTGAGACTCAATTGTCCCGGGCTAGTACTAGTGAGTAGTACTACAAAGGGTATGACAGTAATGATGAAAAATGCTATTATCTCTACCACAATGTACAAAGTACAATCTACACAAGTAAATGATGCTAAAAAGTGTATCTATTAGATTCAGAATATGAGAAAATAAAACATGAGTAAATAAACAATATAACAACACAAAATCAGAGAATGTTGAGCATCTCTCCCTTGTGGCCAAACAAGTAGCACGACTACAGAAAGATATCCAAGTACATAAGAGTCATAAAACACTCTTAACCTGTTATATATGTGTTATTTAAGTTCCATCGACATTTGAAATATGCCTGTGTTCTGGCAGTGGCCCTGCTGATATTTTCATAGTTGTTTATGGCTTGTTTTTGAGTACGAGCTGATTTTAAGTCAATTTCATGCTGCAAATGAGCCAGGCAGCTGCCAGGAGTCCCATGCGGCCCTGTCAGCATGTGGAAAACACAGCTTGTAAACTACCTGTTAGGGTACTGGTTTGGAAATCTGACTAATGGGACACAATGAGACTTAAACTAAGTCATCAGCGAAAGGCCAACATCAGGGTACATTGTCTTTGCAAAATCAAGCTATTTTAAAACAGCTAGTTAAATATGCATAACAGTTTTTGAGAGAGAAAAAGCATAGTTCTACAGCTACAAGTCTGGATTATGTAGCTATCCTCTTCTTAGCTTGTATCTAAATCTGGAATGGGATATTCCAAAGTGTTGGAATATCCATTGTCAAACAGTTTTGTCTCTGTAAGGTTCAGTACGGACAAATAGAATTACATTGGCATATTGTCTTTGGGACAAACTGACGAATTAACTTAAAACCTATTAAAAGAAATGCGCCTTAGATCGACTGGCATTGAGAGCACTCTTGTTTCCTGCTAAATATTCAATGTCTATTAATGCATGCATCAGTTTTGATTCTTTTTAATTCTATGGCACAACTTTTTGTACAGCGTGGTTCACATCATGAGTAGGGGCCGTAGTTTTGGTGAAGGTGATAAACAACTGTACATTGAATGACACATCATGGAGATAGCAGTCCCAATATTGCCCAGCGCTTGCAATCAAAGGCAAATAAAAGCTGGCCACAATCAACGTTACAAGTCAACTGTGTTTCATAATTCATGCTTTTATTTCTTTGCGACGCATTCTTCACAATTCCTTACTTTCTCAAGCAACCTTCGGTGGTGGATAGATGGTGGATAAGGCCCAGGAAAAAAATGTTGTGTTTCCAGTTAACCAAGTTCCAGCCAACCTTAGTAAAAACCTGCCAACCCTGGATTTTTTTGGTTGAACGCTGTGTTCTATCCAGCCTGAAATTTTTTTCCGTCCCCTGAATTTTTAATGGCAATCCTGACGAAGGCACAACGAACCTAGGGGTTGATATGATATCCAGGAAAATCGTGAGATCTAGAGACTAGACCCTCTGAAATGACATTTCCTTCATTTTGAGGTGCAAATAAAGGTGGTAGACTCAGCTTGGTTCAATTATAATCTTTTAATGCCGATTTTTGTCCATCACGGAACAGAATGGGCAAGATTTTTTTTCGTTCTCCAACAGCAAAAATGGAAGGACAGATACTGGGTAGAACCCTGGGACTCGAACACTGGCAAGGGACATAGAGTTTTTTATCTGACATCTGAGGAATAAAAATAAAAACACCTCTTTCAACATGTTTGCCTCATTTCTGTTGCAATAGAAGATTTGGCTTGCATACTGTACATCTGTAGCATTAGCTATATAACAAATCAATGAATTAATTAATTAATTGAAAGTACTAGTGTCCTGATGCACTTAAGTGCAGCATATGTCAAACAGTATGTGTTGGATCACCTAAGCCTAAATCTGAACAAGAAGAAGAATGTCCTAACTTGATGGGATAATATTACAACTTGGTATTTCCAAAAAACAGGTCAAAGTATTCATTTAAATGGATCTATTTTCATTTTTGGAATACTTCTCCCTGGTACCCCTGTGAAAAAGAACCCCCTACCTGCTTACTCCAACTTTGATTGGAAGCACAACATTTTTTTCCCTAGGCCTGGGTTTGTTCAAAGTCCTCCTTTTGTGTTCCTCTTGCCTTCCAGAGGAGTGTGGCACTGTGGAGAGTGTAAAAGCAGCTAGCGACCTGTTAGCCCCTGTTAGCGGAGTGTGCATAGAAGTCAACAGCGCCTTGGAGGGAGCTCCTGAACTCATCAATAAGTCCCCCCACGAAGAAGGTAAGGAATGAAATTTAAACTTTGATTTGAAGCAAAGCTCATCGGTAATTTCTAACACAAAAGAGTGGGCTTAGTGCAATGCTAAGCTTTCTAACAACACAAGGTATACACAGATACAGATGCAGGGAAGCAGTGTTAACCGCTGAGTTGGATTGTAGGCATCCTTCCATCTTTGCAGATGATGGTAGCGCTCTGTATCAGGTCACGGTGGTTGACAGCGTCTACTGTGGCTCTGTAGGCCGACCCTGGGTGAATATGACATAAATAAGTAAATAAATAAAGATCAAATTGTCAACGACCACTGTTGCCTTTTTCAGGATGAAATAGAAAAGAGATACAGTTTACTTAGGAGTGCTAAAAAATTTATCAACATATAGTATTACATACACATGGTACAAAAAAGAGTAGAGTAAAAGGCTTAGGGTTTTGGTCACTTTAACTTTAACTTAAACATGATATGACATTATTGGACTAGTTAAAGTGTAATATCCAACACAAAAATTGGACTCTTTTGATTGAACAGTACCAGTCCTTGAATGTCAAGGAATGAACAATCCACAATTTTTGTGTAGGATATTGTTGTGTGTTGAGTGGAAACCCCCTACAAGTATGTGGAGTGGTAGGACCGAGAGGGGTCAGAGAGGAGGAAATTAGGTCTGACAGGAGTCTGGAAGGGAGAGCCAGAGGTGAGGGGCACTCCTGGAGGGAGTCCAGGGGTTGTGTGCCATGTGCGAGGAGAGATGAAGAATAAAATAGACTATGTCTAGATCGTGTGTCTGAGAACCGAATAATGGCATTGTCGGCAGTTACAGTTTAACTAGTCCAATAATGACTTCTACCAACACAGATGAACTTTCAAGTTATGATATGACATTGATGTTTTCCTTCTCCAGGCAGTTCTGCTAGAAGTGCTAGAAAATTTATCAACATATATCATTACATACACATGGTACAAAAAAGAGTAGAGTGAAAGCTCAGGGTTTGGGTCACTTGTTTTACATAGACTTGAACTTAAACATGATGTGACATTGATGTTTTCCTTCTCCAGGCTGGATACTAAAGATGAAGCTGAGCAAGCCAGAAGAGTTGGAGGAGTTGATGGATGAGGAGGCGTACCAGGCGTTTGTGAAGTCCGAGGAGCAGGAGTCTTAAGAGTCCTTCCTCCAGCAGTCATCACGGTCTTCTGCTGTAAAGCCTGTCTATCTAGGGGAGGGCAGGGTTGGACAAGTTTTCTAAAGTTCACTTGTCCTATCGGGCAAGCACATAAGAAATTTACTTGCCCGAACAAATGTTTCACTTGCCCAAAATTCAAATGTCACTGTTACTACTAATACTGTATGCATTTTCACTTCCAGCAATGGAATTCTCTGTTGACCATTGCTT
The DNA here is from genome assembly GCF_000003815.2 of Branchiostoma floridae. Lineage (NCBI taxonomy): Eukaryota > Metazoa > Chordata > Leptocardii > Amphioxiformes > Branchiostomatidae > Branchiostoma > Branchiostoma floridae. Next base: position 4,636,489 of record NC_049984.1, read on the forward strand.
GATGTCATGACAGTAAAAAGTAACAAGTATATCAAAATTGTACTCTGACTCTGAGTCAATAGAAAAATCTTACTTGCCCGATCGGGCAAGTAGGGTAGGCCCGAACAGCACTTTCACTTTGCACTTTCACTTGGACAATAGGGCTAGTGGACTTGTCCAACCCTGGAGGGGGTGAAGGAATAAATGGTTAGGCTGCTACAGGGTATCGCAGAAAAAAGGATTTGTTGCCCGCATATTAGTCTCCTTATAACAGGCTCTCTGGGCCTTTCTTTCTTATTATACACTTACATATCTGCCAGCCCGGCAGCACAAGCAACCTAGTACAAAAAGAAATGACCAGCAAAAGCGTTTTATGCCACAAACACACAAAAAGCCAAGAGAGCCTGCTATGGAGGCTACCCATTTATAAAGTGTATCATTATGATAGCAAGTTTTTCATAATATGCTTTCAATTAATCCTAGATGACATCAATGTCTGTTAACATTACCCCAAGACTATTCCCCAGAAGAGACAGTTGCTAGAGTTGAGAGTTGAGTGCAGCCTTGATTTGAAACCCAAAACAAACTGGGGCGCGCCCTTTAAACCGATGATTTTCTGTTGTGAATGATTGGAGAAATGTGTTGGCATTATCAATTGAAAGAATATTATGTCTACTTGCTGAAAAACTTACTGTTATAGTAATGATATCTCTATAAAGTCGGGCATCCTTATTTCTGTTATACCCTGAGTAGTCGCGTATTTTGGCTTCTTCCAAAGCTTGTCCCTCTACACAAACAAAGATACCACAAGAACATATTAACAGGCCAATGCTTTTTCGAAAATATTGAAATGTATCGCAGGCTAGATTTGTATCGTCCTGAATATATTTACTGTCCAATGGAATGTTGAAGATTCATGCGTCAATTTAGTCTGTCATAAAAAGGTTCAAACTGTTTCTACTCCCTTACCCGATCCTTTTGAAGGAAAGTCTTTGTTCAGCCCTCAAAGACCACATTTTATTTGTTTGGATTTTGAATAAAAAAGAACTGATGGTCAAGAACAACACTCACGCTCTAAGTGGAGAGAGAGCATTTGCCCCAGTACTTTGTTGGTCTTGTTAGAATGCCTTTTCTGTATTCCCCACCGACACACTTGCACTTGAAGGGGTAGAAAGCATAATAGGCCACCAACGAATGGTACTTTTGGGAGCCTGTTGGGAGAAGTAATGTGTTATTAGGCATTACTTCTAGTGTGCTACAGATTGCTGAACACAAAGATCGTTTTGTCGCTTTTGTCTGAATGGCTACATGTTTGAGTAGTAGCTAACAGCAATAACCTCATGCAAAATGTAACCCAAGATCAAGTTGGTGATGGAAATTTCAGCTTGTTTCGCTGGCATTTGTTTGGCCGTAGTCTTCAGGCAGACCTTCCAGTGTCCTGTGTCTTGGCGGCAGTTAGATTTTGCACTCAGAAGGTCTGCTTTGAGAGCATCGGTCCATACCAATATCTTTGCACACTGATCAGTACGTAATGGTACTACGGGAACTATCAGAAAGTTGTGTTTGGGGCATTATGGTTAATATTGAAAATCTTGAGGTTGAGGGAGTTATTAAGTGTTTCATTATCGATTTGATATTTGCACGCTCTATCTTGTCTTACCCGAAAGAATGGATTAATTAAGAATTTATTCCCTCCCCCTAATCGAGGTCAAGAAATACAATAAAACACAGCATCTGATGTGTTGTATCATTGTAGCTTTGCATAAGGACACTTGGATATGACTGTTTGTAGATTATACCCAGTGGAGGACTTTGTTAGCATTAGTACTGTGATAAATGTAATGATGGGAATAAGGGAATGTGAGTCAATGATGAAATGACATTTCCTTTGAACAAACATGGTCAGAATACAAACTAATTGGTGCTTGCGTCACGATGTTCCTGTTGCCATGGGAACACATTAGTCCACTTGAAGTGTTACAATGACTTGTAATATGTAGCAAAACAAATACCATGTCTTTGCTGTTATACACCACACAGTCAATGTGTTATTTGTCCTGAAGTCATTTTCTGAGGCGCCATCTGGTGTACATGTTGTGAACTGCAGGTAGAGAAAGCTACATTTTCCAAGGCTCAAGATCTTCCAGGAAAAAAAGTCATTCAGTCTCGAAATAGTGGCACGGTTGCGCAACATTGCTGGAGAAATTGTGACACAAAAGTCTGAATTGATGCCGATATTGCATGTCAGTAGTGTGTACTGAGTGCAAGACTACCCTGGGAGCCAGCCAGGACCGGGTAGCTAGCGAGTTTTGTTCGGGGAGCCAAGGCAGTCAGCCCGCCTATTTCACATAAGCACTCCGGGGAGTTTAAGCCTGAATGAGTTATCGCAAGGTGGACCTCATCGGGCTTAAACTCCCCGGGGCGCTAATAGGAGATTGGGCGGGCCTGACTGTCTTGGGCCACTGAATAAACTGTCCTAGCTGCCCGATCCTGGCTGGCTCCCAGGGTAAGTGCAAGACTAGCCAATTCATGGATGCAACTTTAAGTAATAAATTGAAATTATTGGTTCTGGTGGGAAAATACTGTCTGTGCTTCACTTGCCTCTCATGTATTTCTTTTAGTTCTTAAGAAAGGCATGCCTTTGTGTTAGACATGGGGTTTTTGCCAGATATGGCTTTATTACTGTAAAGTATAGTTGTTTATTCTCTATTCTCTTTTAAGAAAAAAAGCAAAATGACACTCAACGAATTTCAGAACTCCGCATTTTATTGCCACTACTATGTAGCAATGTTAGCAAACTACAAACTATTCTAGAAAAACATCCAATGCTGAGGAACTTTTTGAAGTTTAAGTAAACTTAAAAGTAAGCAATACCAGCAAATATTTTCAAACATTGTTATCAATATCAAAACATTTGCTGCCTCCTTTTTGGTGCTACGGTGGAAAAAAAAACAGACAACAGAATGGCCGCCATATGGTCTCCAACTCCCATTACTAATAGTATTCCAATTCACAACTTTGCAATAGTCTTTGTGGCCTTCGTAGGCACAAAACTGCATGTACAAACTTGCTGAACTAAACGTTTTGGAACTTGGCACTTACTCACTAGTTAAAAGCCTAGTTGCCTTTGCAGACCTATTGGTTTGGTGTACCAATATACCTGTCGTACAAAAAGAACACAATAGCGATCAAACAGCACAAATAAACCCTCTGCATTTTTCAGTTTGTTTGTTCTCCCCAATGCATGTAGTGTCACCTTTACGCCCCCATCACAATGTTGTTTCTTGCATGTTTGTGTGCCTGTAGTTTCTGCATGTTCCACAAGAGGGCGCTTACTAGCCATTTGGAACTTCCTCTACAATGCAATTTTGTTGTCATGCAGTAAGTAGGTATAAACTGACACAAACACAAATGTAATGCTAACCAATGTGGTAAATTTACTTATGTCATACCTGGGCCGCAAAAACGTTTGATTCGGGTGTTCCGCACCGTGTGATAACTTTCCGTATCATACAGGTTCGAAAGTTGTATCACACAGGCTTCCTTCGAGTAAATCGAACTATTTCGAACGGGCCGAATACGGCACGGTTGAAAATTTGAATACTGGATTCAGACATTAGAATTGCTGTTGTTACAATCTTTTGTTCGAGGACACAACAACTTCTGGTGCATTTCGCATCGAAATATGCGTTTTCTCAGTTGGGCATGACATAAAATACAACACGGTGTATTCTGTATCACCCGAGGTACCAGCCGAACGCTGGAAGTCACTGGAAACAGACACACATGGATAAAGCTTTTCAGGTTTATTTCAGAGAGCAACATTTCCATGTTGATGTTAGCATTTCCACTAGCATAATGTACTGTGTATTCCACTTCCACCAACTTCTTCAATACAACGTACCAAAATTCAAGTATATCTAAAAGCTGGTGACAAAGTTGCGAGTGGTGACCAACCCACCTACATATGATTTAATACACTTTATATGACACTTTGGTATGTTCGACACAGTATTTTTGTTCTGTCAATGAATTTATTCGACTCCAAAACCTTCTCTCGCACACACTTATGGCAAGATATTAAAACATTTCATGTGCGATGTCCGTCACAATGTATTGTTGGCTGCTTTGTACAATTATTATGGTACATTTTCATTGATTCTTTATTTCACTTTCTTCCAGCTTGAAGCTTCTGTAACCTGTATTACGGTAATTTTCATGTTATTTCAGCTCTGTGGGATGACCAAAAAAAATGTGGCCAAGAAACAAGTAAACTGAAGCAAGGAATTAAAAGGAAAAAAATTAATCTGCTAGATGCATGGCCAAAAACAACAGCAGAAAGGAACAAAATAAATCATATGATTATCTACAAATATACAATAATAATACATGTGCTATACACTTAATATCTGAAATTATAAGATACATGTATACATAAATCATAATAATGCTCTGGTAGTTCTGTACAAAGTTTTGACTCCTCCATCCACCTTTCTTTTACACTTCAAAGATATTTTATAACTTGCTTACTGGGTGTACATTGTCTTGTTTTTGCAAATGCTTAAACGCACCCTAATACAGCTAGTAAAATTTCCCTTGCACTGTCTTTATTGCTTCTTTAACTCAAGCAAACAAATATCATAGCACCGACCTCCACGATTCCTTCGCTTTGTATCCACCACCACTAGCCTATGGATTAACCACCACATTACCACCACCTATTGTAATATCAGTACCTTCCATTTCAATGACAATTTTTAGTAAGGCACTTCAGAGAATGGTACATACTTGTACTTTCCTATGTACTTTCATTTCCACAATCTTAGTTAGCAAAAAATCCTTAGTGACTGGAAGAACAAAAAATTATAGAGTGGGAATTTGTTTCCAAATGTAATTCTCTCTTCTCTCTCTCCAAACGTAATTATACAAAAGCAAAACATGACATCCTGGTTTCTGACTTGTGAATGCTTAACACGTTCAAACAAAGGTCCTAGCAGTCATCAGACTTACTGGCAGTTGCTTTTGTCCATCTTTTTAACACTTTGTACAACTTTTTAAGATCACTTTTCATGTAGTTTCTTTCACAGTTAGGTTGCAGAAGGCATACTGATTCTTTGAAATATGTGGATGTGATAGGAGCGACCATACATGTATGTAACTATCTACCACATACAAGCAAGTTTACTGTAAGAATTTATACCATGTATGTATGTTACACGCAAAGTTAACAACTGTGTTGTGTTTGTGCTCACGTGACATGCTTTCAGCCATATTGGATGGTTAAACCTTAATGTTCTTAGATGAGTTTCACTCTGATCACAGTCCCATAATTAAGAGATAAGTACAGGCCATCTGATCCAGTGCCATTATCCTAACACTTGCAGATTTGTAACCTACTCCCAGGCTTGACCAAACACCATGGCAGTTATCACGTCACATGCAGAAAAGACTAAACAAGTTCAAGTTTGATACTGCGAATGCACATGGTGGGTGACATGTCAAACTTAAAGTCCCCTGAGACATATAAAAAACGTCTGCATGTGTGTTAGCATGGTCTGTACAAGAACTGTTTACAAGTTAGGGGCCTTAACCTTTGACATATTACCCACAATACTCCTCGCTGAACATGCACAGTTTGAACAGCAAACTGTCTTGACTGTAACACTGGAGAAAAGATGGCGTCCTCAGTTGAGATTTACGGGGGGAGGTTGCTGCGGAATGAGGGAAGTGAAGAATGTAGAAAGGAAGGTCCATGCCGTCAGGAGCATCCCTGGTTGCTGGATCGGCGGTGGTTCGGCCGGGTTGTCCCTCTCGTCTTCCGTACCGCTGCCTTCGCCGTTTTCCTCCTCAGCTTGGTCCTGGTTGGCAACACACAAGTCATTCATTTATTATGGAAGCTCATCTGTGTCCATAGTAATCATTGTACAATGCAAAACCTCTTCCAACACAGTATTGATCCTGAAGAAGGTGACAGTGGTCGCTGAAAATTTGATCCGTGTATACTTTTGTGTTGGAAGAAAGTTAAGCATTCTACTAACATGTATTCATTATTAATTTACTCATCAATCTTGGACAAAGAAGGGCAGCTCCTTGCAGCCAGATTTGGCTGACTGTCCAAAGGAGCCCTTGACAGGTAAACTTGACAGGAGGTCATGAATGATAGAAGTTAAATTACATTCAATTGTACAACCAAATATATGAGGTATGCATAAAGAGTGTAGCTGTATGCATAGACAGAATGCAGTGATTTGATCTAAATTCTGACCTTTTTTCAAATCAGATTATGTATAGCGATATTTTTGGTCAAAATAAGATTCCACCAAATGATAGAATGATGAAAGCTGGAGAAAACTGTGAAAGAACACGACATCATTTGGAAGAGGAGCTTTTGCCTGACTCACAGTTGACCAACCATACCAGACTGTAGATGATAAACAGGACATACCTGGTTTTCTGCCTCGTTCCTGGGTGGGTTCTCCACGACAGGCTCTCTCGGCGCCGGCGGTTGTCTCCTGCGAACTCTAAACCAGCCAGCCTGGAACCTAGAAACCGAAGATTATCTTTAGAAAATTCCTCAACCTCTGATGTATAGACTTGAGCAATAGCCAAGTGGGTAGAATAGTTCGCCTTGCATTTTGAGGTTAAGACTCAGGAAAAAAATTAAAGCTGGACATAGATGAAGATACCCCAAGTTGTTATGTACAATCATCAAGACTAACAAACAAATGCCTGTCATCTGGCCCCTTGTTTCATTTTCACCTTCAATCTAAGGTCGTTTATTTCAAATTTTTTCCCTGTGTTATTTCTTTTACTCTCACGTTAGATTTGGGTTCTGTAGAGTATGTCATCCATAAAATTTACTTGCTGTAGCCTTAGGCCACACCAATTTAATTTCTTGGTTCACGGATTTTCTTAAGTGAAAATATAGCAAGCGGACATCATAAATGCAGCAGGCAGGGAAGAAAACTGGAATATGACCGTATTCACTTAATAAAACTGAGTGCACTAAGGCATAAACCTGGTCCTCAGGCTTTGTTTTCATTGTGTTTTTCCAGTTAAGCATATCTTTTCTATTTTTTGAAAATCCTTGAACCAACAGTGGCCTTGCAGGGCTCGAAATACTGGGGTTTTGTGCACCCAGGTGCACCCAAAATTGGAGCTGTGCACCCATTTTTTTTCTGTGGGTGCACACCCAGGGGTGCATCCAAATGTTTTGATAGGCTTATGTATGTTAAGATGTCAGTATACTAAGTAAACACCATATTCTTGACATCTGTGAGTTAGAAAGATAATAAAATGACTGTCATAGTACAGTTCCGATTTCTGAAGATACTAATTATAATAAGTAGGTTTGCAATTATGTTATTCTGATATTCTACTTTATTTTATGTGGTGCACCCAAAAATATTTTGGTGCACCCAATTTTCTAGTTTGGGTGCACCAGTGCACCTATTCCCAAAAATGAATTTCGAGCCCTGCTTGTGTTTCTTATGCTTTATAAACATTGCCAGCTGACAGACTTACAAGTAAATGACTGTCAGCCCCACGAGCAGCAGCACAAATCTGCTGGTTGTGAAGTAGAAGTACACACTGCTTGTTTTGCTATTGTTATGATTGCTGACAATGTGTTTTGGCGCCCTTTCCCATACGATAATCTCATAAAAAACCCGTTTTTCAAGGTCCCTGTTCATTCTCTCTAACTCATGGAATAGTGTTTTCGCAACAGTGGGCATTGGCTGACGAAAAAAATTTCGAGCTGGCTAGATCCCTGAGGCAATATAAGATGATCATCTTACAGTCTATGTTATTACATAGAATTTGCCAGTAGACTTACAAGTAAATGACCGTGAGTCCCACGAGCAGCAGCACGAATCTGCTGGTGGTAGAGTAGAAGTACACAATGCTCAGCAGCACGGCCGCCCGGCTCAGCGTGTACAGCCAGTCCAGCCAATCACGGTTCCCCTCCTCGTCGTCATCGTCGTCCATCACCATCCCGCCCTGCGCGTTCATCCGCACGTTCTCCGGCCTCTGGTTGGCCGGCTGGTTGGGCGCAATGTTCTGATTGGCCACGACGGGCTGCTGGACTTGGGGGGCGATTGGTGCGGCGGTGGTTGTCGGCAATCCCCCGTATTGCTGAGCACTGGGGGGAAAAGAAGTGGTCTTGTGGTTAGGGGTGTTGATTTAGAACTGTAGGTTCTGGTTTGAACTGCGTGGAAATGAGCTTTTAAAAGCATAAAAGGGTCATTCGAAGGGGAACTGACAGATTTAAATAACAGGTCGTAACCTAATTTAGTTACTGATTAATCTGTTTTTCCAGTTTGAGCTGGATATGTTCTCTGGGGTAAGATTGTGCAAGTTGGCCGACAGGCTGAATAAAGGTTCAGAAACTATGCGGCTCCATTGAGGAATGACTGCGGTGCGATAGTCCACTCTACTATATACAGTGCAAGTTGGAAGTTATGATGGTGCAGCAGCCCTGTGCAAAGAGCTGTTCATTATAAAACAATGGTGTCCAACTTACAGCTGCATGTATGCCATGTGCTGCGCGTACTGCCCGTACATCTGCATCCAGTAGGCCTGCTGAGGGTTGATGGGATAGCCAGCTGTGGTCGTCATGGGAACCTGTGCTCCTGCTCCGTACTGTTGCATCATACTGTGGCAGGGAGAAAATAAAACATAGGTGTGAGATCTGATTTTTCTTCCCATGCTTATTGCTCGGACACTTGACGGAATAACTCAATTAGATAACAAACTGTGGCATCTTGCTGCTAATGAGGAAAAAGAATGGCAGGATAAAGAATGGCAAGCAAGTTTGACAGAGCGTGAAAGAAAGCTGCATTGGTGTGTATTTCCTTTATAATGGTCATAATATTACCCCTACATTAACAATTATATCTCACAAACATACTTACTTACTTAATGCTCATCATGCTTCCTATATCTCCCACAGAAAGAGTATATTACTAAAAGTTTGGGCTGGACGTACCTGTACATGTAATAAGCCTGATGGGAGTGGTAAGGGCTGGCAGGTGCAGCAGGTGCTCCAGGTGTGCCCCTGTGTCTCAAGCCACCTGCTTCAGGTGCTGATGCTTGACTCATGCCGCCAGGGGCCATAGAAGGTGGGACCTACGAAAAAGAGACAGACACATGTAATAAAACTATAACTTACAAGTATAGCGCCCTGCTACTACACGATTGCTGAGAGACTGTACAGTGACAAAAACTGGATTTGTGTGACAGTTGATTTCACAATTGGAGCATAATACAATACGGGGCACAGGTCTTAAGGCAGACAGCATGGGGAAAGCGATGCTTGACAGTGTCTTCTGAGCTGCTACAGTGGTTCGGGTGGCAGGGGAGGAGCGACACCCGACATAAGTCAAGTCACAAGACGTTGGAGACTCTTGGAGTACAATTTCAAGACAGTAATCTTTGACTAATCTGTCAAATCTTTCGTTACAGCACTATTGTACTACAGAATTGTTTCAACGGCAAATCTACCACAGTAAAAAAAGCCTTTTCCTTCTTACAGTGAAACAACACCTCCACAAAAGAAATTCATAGTAAAACATCTACTATTCTATAAATTAAAATGTTACCTAGCACCACTACTTCAATCTTTCTTCGAAAACACACACTGACTGTCAAAATCTGACGACTTATTTTCAAGTTTCCAAACAATGGCTAAGATGTTCAGTGTGTATCTCGTGACAAAAATTTAGCGGACAACTACTAGTGACTGTTAAAACTGCTAAAATTAAGTTACAGTTAACAAATCAAGAATTACAGTATCTCCTTACCATGTCTGTGGGAACAGTTCTTGAGATCTGCTCGTAGGAAGCGCTTTCTGAAGACGTAGGGGCACAGACCAGGTGTACTGTGTGGGTGGATGTCTCCTCATACTGAAGGAGGGGAGGGGGGCAGAATGGTGAGACAGAAACACAAAATTCAGTATAATTGTGAGTTATTATTCTCAAGTCCAGACGAGATACTGGCAGCACAAAGTATTTGATCTACAGCTTACAGCCACAACGTTTTCAAATTGTTATACGTCCTTTTGTGTCATACCTGGATCCCGAGAACATTCAGTATATGATATAACACAGGCTCTAAGCAAGATGTATCACAAGGTTTTTATAATATAATTAAAACAAACATGGGAAGCCTGGAGTCCAGTCTTGTTAGCTCTAGTCTGCTCCTGAAGGTCGCTACAGTGGGGTAGTGACCATCGGGAGCAGAACAAAGCTAACAAGACTGGACTCCAGGCTTCTTCACTGGTGCTGCTATCTACAATTTTTTCAGACATTGGAATTTTTGTTTTTACAATTTTTGTTTGAGGATGCCATATTTTTTCAACTTCTGGCACATTCTTCATTGAATACAGCAAAGTATTGTATTCTCTAAAGACGAAATGTAACTATCTCCTGGCTAAAGCAGCCTTTTCATACTGAATTAGCAGGGAGAAGGTCAAGATTGTGACACTAACTCACCTGTCTAAGCACATCTTTCAGCAGGTGGTGGTCCTCCAGGAGTTTTCCTGAATAGATCAGCCGTTGTTGCTGCTCAGTCTGAAAAACAAGTCCAAAGTTTTGTTTACAAACAAGTACATATAATGTAAACATCCTTTGCTATAAGGTATAGAAGTCTGTTTCAGCAACAACTACAGTAACTGTAAATGTTTGTAGTGGTTTCATGTTCATGGTTTTCACGGTGAACGATTCATACTAAAAAAACAGCACAATTTTTTGGGTCTTTTTCCCACCTACTCCTGTGTCTAAGCGCTACATATAGGGCTTATTCACGTGACGTCATCACCCCTTGCTCCCGTACGCCGCCATCTTGGGGTCCATGTGCTACACAGTACAGCGATGTACAGCGTGGGTCTCCAAGTGTCCGAAGAAAGTGAAGTGGGTTGCACGATTTTTGACTATACAAAGAGTCTACAACCTTAAATCTTATTTTCACTACATAAATCGGGTGGAAATTACCCATTTTCCCATTATCAGTGAGGGAAAGTTTGACCCACTCCGGGTCCTCGCCTGAGCACGGCACTGCGGCAGTGACAGTGGAGTATCAGTTGATAGTGAATTTTGTGGGTGAGCTGTGACGTTGTTGTTCACAGACACTGTGATAGCCATTATGAACGTTAAATGTTGTACTTTTGTTTCATAGAAATTCTTCACCGAACCTGGGAATATGTTCTTCCTATCATTTCTTGGCTTCGCTGTTTGTGCGGCTCTATTTTGTCCTTCCTGCTTTAGTGGAGTGTAGGTCCATGTACATGTATTTACGTTGTGCCGGAGTAGGTACCCAGTCTACCGTCGTTGAAAGTTATCTGACAAATCGTTTACTGTCTTGTTTACATACAAAATTTGTACTACACACATTCGTTCTGAAAACTCTACCAGCTCTACTTATGGCAGAAACCCAAATTTGTTTCCGAGTCGTAGCACTAGTACATGACTTCGTCCCCGTCCCGGCTTTGCTTGTTTGTTACACGAGAAACGCGAAACAAACTTAACTGTTACCCGATGTGTGTAGGCTTTACCAGTGCTAGACCAACATCCCACCATAAGATAGCACACCCTGATTATGAACCTAAACGTTTTGAAGGGAAATTGTGCGTTGCATAAGAAATATTTTCAATTTTTACGGAGAGTTGCATAGCCAGCCATTGTGAGCCGCGCTCAAAGTGGACCCCAAAATGGCCGACTTCGCTCGTTGCCATGGCGTCCGGAGGGTGGATCACGTGACTGAATAAGCCCTATAGATACTATACAATGTAGATGATTGTACAATATCATGATGTTTTGGAGGTGTTTGTTACAGTGAAGACACACGAATACTTACAAATTGCAAATCTAACACAACCTATCTTTGAATATCATGAGGTGCTACGTATTCAGAGGATAGATATGTTTGGATCAGTGACAGCTCATCACGCCATCACTGCCCAAAGTGACTACTACAGATAGAACAGTTGCTTTGGGGAGTGATGCTACTAGCACCTAGTATCCAGTATTTGATTATACTGCTGCTGGGGTCCATGACACAGGGGTAGGCAGCAGTGGAGTAGTCTAGCATCTTTGTCCTTACACTTGTAAGCGGTTTCCAACTGCCTGTCTGTTAAGGCACCAGGGTTTCCATTTACTGTGAAGTATCAGAATATAACGATTGCACTATGTCGAACATTTTCCCCATACCGCAAAATGGAAAATCCCTGCCAACTTAAATGCATTTACCGTACACCTTTGATCTGCATTTTCCTGTAGGTAATCACTCGTGATTAACCATCCTTTCACTTAATTACTTAATTGTTTTTAATTATTCCCCTCTGAACATTTTCAATGGGACAGTCCAGACATGTACAGTGGATTTCACAATGACATAAAACTTTTGAACCTTACAATTACATAATTCACGTCCGGTCATATGATGTTTGTTTTTGTTTGTACACGTATGACGCTACAATAAATCGTGTTCTTCATCTTCTTTCTCATCATAAAATGCTAGAAGAAAAGATGACTTCACTATGGAAAATCTTATGATTTTCTGAACACAAGCAAGGTGGTTATGTCCTTAATATTATATACCACAAGATATACTAGTATTTGAAGAAGTGGGGTGGGGTGGGGGGCGCAGCAACAAATAATTGAATTAGGAGTCTTGTAACCGAAACTTTACAACAAAAACGAACCGTTTTTCTCTATTAATGTCAGTAGACTTACGGGTTTGCTGGGATAGACCTCGGACAGATGTGACTTGAGTTTTTTGACCGTCCAGCCGAGGACACACTCCACAGTTTGGTCATGATATCTCTGGTTCGGTGCCTTAATGACCAGAGTCACCGATCCGTCCAACCCTTCCAGATCCATGTCGTCCGCACTTTCCGTAGGTTTTTCCGCCGTCTTTTGGTCCGCAGACTCCACTTTCAGGCAGGAGAAGTCCAGAGACACTACTAGGAAGGTGTCTGGTGGCTTGTCGCTGGTTTAAAACCTCCAGAAACGGCAACGCCCGAGCCGAGAAAGTTGTTGTCTTGGTTGCTCTCGTACGAGATCGTCAGTTGTCACGATAGTTCAGTTGCATAATTTCTGACCGGACGACTTCCTCGAAGAAAACCTGATGATTCCGCGCCTTTTCTGAGAAATCACAGAAAGTTGCCTCCTTAGTTAGAACCTAGACATCTATCTAGACTATCCTAGCCTGAGAAAAATGGTCTGGATTCGGTAATTTTGAGGCAAAATTGATTTTTCTGGAACGATCCGGTCTGATGTGGCAAACATGGACGGCCGGGTGGTGGTGTCTGCTGTTGGCTGACGTCATCAAGAGGAATTTCCCTGATCATGTGTGCTTCTCTGATTGGTCAAGCGTGGAGGTCAAAGGTAGCTTCCCGCGAAACATGGATGATGAAATTGCCACAATCAAAACAAACAAAGCGATCTTGTTCAATGCATTTTTATATTGTTGCTTGTCGCATTTTGTCAGCCTATATGTGCCATATCGGCTTATCGATTTTATCAGCCTATTTTGTGCTATATCTGTGTGCACAAAAGCAAATAGATAAGTTTTTAGATTGGTAAAGAAACAAAGTAATGTTTTCAAAGCAAGGCAAAGAACTGAAACTTAAGATATTTGTTTATCAATTATTCGACCAAGGAGGTCTTGAATACCATATTAATTTGATATATCTGATACATGGTGTTTGGGCGATGGATTGCAAAAAAATAGAGTCACCGTTTTTGGTCATTTTTCTACACCATGTTACGAATCTACCCTATTACACTGCACATCAATATTCACGACATATGGATACAACAAATATGCGGCTTCCCAAATGATCATTCTCATCGCTTCATTTAATCAAGGAGGTTATATATTTAACCATACACGTTCCGTGACATGTGTATGACATTGATTTTTTCCCCAGTTTTCAGTGAGTGTGATTTGTAGTACCATTCCTGGCCGCTGGGAGGGGACTATACCTTATCAAAACGTCCATGAAATCAGGGACAAAACAGATGTGACTCGATGTTTACGGGAGCCGTCAATGTTCATCTCCATCTTTCCGCCATCTACTTTCTAACTACGTTATCATCGTACTCGATTTACCTGCGTTTCTAATGGTCTATTTTCCCAAACAAACATCTTCTATTACCTTTTGATTTATTCATTTATTCTAGTTTCCAGCTACGCCTTAAATTGTGCTAAATTTGTCCCTCTGCAAGAAGGGATATGTTTTCCATGGATTTTCATTTGTTTTTGGAAATCCAAAGCAGCCTATCAAATGCTAAGTATCAGCGAAAATTCGCATTGGCAGTAATGATCAGTAATGTGCAGACAACAGCAGGAACGGTTCTCACATGTTGATTGGATGATTGCCAAGATACTTATTAATACGCTCTGTAAGTGGACAATTACCATACTTAATGCGTTGTGTTGTGTAACAGTTAATGTACACGTAGATGTGAAAAGGCAATAATCATCAAGAAGCTGCAGAAGCCAGCTCAATCTCACCGCCTTTATCATAAATGAACTTTCAATTTCTTATAGAGAGGAGAGAAATATTTGAGGTGAGCTAGCCCCTATAGCAAGCGCCGTTACCTTTAGAAAACATATTCTCTCCAAAGAACGTCACTGAAGGATTTATATACAGGAGCCAAAACAATGAGAAATATTACAGAGCTAGAGTCGTTTCAAGAGATTTATCTACAACTGATAATACAAGCTAAGGCACTCGATTTGTTTAGCGTCCGCCTTCAACGTTTAATATCTCTCTCTTTTATGTCTGAAACGCAGCATGATTTCGCTGCATGATAACATTAGATACATTTCTCCTTCAGACGTGAATGCCAAAGGACGTTTCTCTAAAGCGGCGCTGCAGTGGTCTATCTATATATGGCAACACGTAATTACCGGTGTCAAGTCGAATACTGGTAATTGTCGCTTGCCAAATAACTGTCGGTACACTACTTGGGGGTTTCTGAAATACCGTAGTGCGTTGCAATCGATCGTGAGACATTGTTTTTAACGAGATTATTTTTGTTCGAAGCAAGGTCACGAGACCTTTTCAGGGCAATGAGCTTTTGAGAAGTTGGAAGCTGTGCACGGAGATAGCGGTGGACATTTGTTTTGAAGAAATGATTTTCAAGCAGGATTCTGAGTAGATTTTGGAAGCAGGGGTCCCGGCTGTGGAGATTATCCCAACCCTAATCCAAGCCCAACCCTTATCCTAACCTCACTGGCCCTTACCCTAACCTAATCCCAATTCTAACCTTACACTAGAGACTAGACCTACCCCTAGTTAATTCTAGTATATAAAATCCTACAAGGCTAACTGCCTCTGTACGATTGATTGTAAAACTTGGTAGAAATAAATATAGACTCTATTCTACTTCTCGACCAGTAGGCCCCAAAACGCGTGAATGTCTGTTCATTTTCCAATGGGTCCAACATCTGGTCTACCGAATTTTTTGAGGTCCGGTTTTTCTGGACCGGTCCAATAAGAAAAAAAAAACGGTTTTGTACCGGTACACCGTACCGGCAGCCACCCCTACTAACCTTTTATCCAATCCAAACTCTCACCCCAAGCTTTAATAACTCCATACAGGCACGATACTCATCTGACAATTATTTGACAAGACAGTTATTTGACGTGACACCGGCAACATGAGGATCAACGCGCTCTCAAAGCCCTCTCGCTGACAGGGGTGCCATTTGTTGCTAGGTTACGCACGCTCATGCGCGCTATTTTGGGTACTCTTTCCTGATTAAGGGCTCTAATACAGCCTTGACCTAATCCAAAAGCAATCCTATATAAAGCTCTCATGCGTGCATTGTATATTGCGACCTTTGCAGGTACGTGTATTAGACGTTCACAAGAGGTTTCTACGGTGATGTCTAATTTCCTGTCGAAAACTCAAACTTGCCACCACTAACATTACATGGTTAGTGGTGGCAAGGTTGAGTTTTCGATAGTAGATATATGGTGTTCATGCTAGCATTTTAAGTACTTACATATAGGCAATACTTGCTGAATATTGCAAATGTTATCAATCATAAACTCTTAAGCAACAAATCAAAGTACCAAACATACTGCGCTTTTTTGTTGTTGAAAAATCTCGGTAACCTAACGTTATATCCGCTGTATTAAATTACAAGACACTTATGCGGCCTATGTTAGGGATATGAAATTGAAATATTTTCAAAACAGTGCAGTTTGAAACCACCCTCCGTCTACTTACAACACCCTGTTTTTAGAAACAACTGAAGTTACCCTGCCGCCTGCGGATAAAAGTGAACAGTGCATTATCAATGGTTAACTTAGGAAGATTCATAATTGCACACACGCGCACATAGAGCAATTATCCACGATGTACGAGAGGCGGTCAATAAGTAATGCCCCTGACCCACTTTCAGTCGTTTGATCTAGATGAAATTTTGCATGTGTAATGATTCATATCTTTATAGATTATGTTGCAAAAAACAGCTCTGAACTACTAGTAATTGTGGTTTCTGATTTACTGGTGTTTGAACTGAGTCAGGTGCGAAATGGACCAGGTGTGAAATGGAACCAGTTGAGTGTCGCGCAGTGATCCGGTTTTTGTATTTGAAAGGACGCACACCAAAGAAGACTTTTGATCAAATGAAAGAAACTTATGGTGATGATGCCCCATCATATGACCTTGTAAAACGCTGGCATCCTGAATTCAAACATGGCCGGAAGTCTGTGGAAATAGCTCCCAGACCTGGTCGTTCCTCTTCTGCCATTGATGAGGCATCTGTTGGAGGACCAACCTGGGGTGTCCTACAAAAAACGGTGTCCAGAGCTGCATCAAACGATGGGAGAAATGCATAACTCTGGGTGGTTCCTATGAAGAGAAAGACTGATAAATGTGCCAAGTTTCATTAATCTCCCGCTATGGAAAATGGGTCAGGGACAGGGGCATTACTTATTGACCGCCCCTCGTAGGTTATAGAATTGCCCTTCACGGATTAATTGCTGCACATATAATGCTCAGCAGCCAGCAAACCATTTGAAATGACCTTGTAGCATTTGAAGGTCAACCAGGGCAGGATACACTTGTTGGGTTTGAAATTCACAATTTTGAAGTGCGCTACAGGAAGAGTGGGTTTATCTTTGGAAACCAGGATTGTAACAGAAATAAAATTTGAGGTAACCTTACATATATTTGGATGGTTGCAAGTACAGTTGTATTAACGTTATATATGCAAAATGACTTGATTGTAACACTAGGTATATTGACTTAGGTTGAGGAAGGTTTGACATTTAGATAATGAGATTAACAATTGAAAGGTAATTGCGTGAGCAACTGTAGTCTTCTCAGGGACAATAATTATTTTCCGTCACTGAAGAGAGATTGGTTGATTGCCGATGCTGTCTGAAACGTCTGACCTTACAAAATCTAACCTATCGTATTGGGTATACTGGGTTGCCATGGAATGTTAGTTTTGGTGGAAGGACACATTTTTCAGCCTGGGTAGTGGGTACCATCCAATTACATGTACTACTGGGGCTCCACTACAAGTTGGCTGCCCTTATTTTCCTCTACCAGACTGACTACACTAGCTATTATGGGGGGAAAACTTGCCAGGGGAGTTTTGCTACCAGAAGAATTGGCCGGGCGAACCACGATATATATGTGAATCTTAGTGTTCGTTGTTCGGCCGCGGCGGAGGGGGAACATGAACCTTAGCGTGGACTGACTCCCCTGGCCAATTTCCAGATTTTTTTTGCCGAATTCTACGATCCCCGCACCCCCGTAGGAAGGCCTGGTTGATGCTAGTAATTTTCAGTGTAGGGAGCCCGGGTAGTAATCGGATGGTACCCAGGCAGGTCAATTTTGCTGCTTCTGAGTCAATCTGGCATGCAGTGATTAAATGTTAACCATTAGTATGTGCACCCTTTGGGACCTGCAGGCACAGATCTATATGTACACTTAAAGCACATGATTATGGAAATTTCTTATAGTACATGCAGGAATATAAATGGTCTGCAGGAAAGGCATGTCATGGGCGTCGCTCAGAGTTACTTGTATGTATTGAATCCCTCTGTGCAAGTACTAGTGTCGGAGTTTCCTGTTTCCATTAAAAATGTGGGTAGATCGTCTATACTGATACCAGGAATATACTGACAGAAAATATGTAACGCTAATGTAACTGTGAATAGTGTGACTTCTAAATTTTATACTTATATGTGCATAAATAAAGTGTCACTATGAGATAAATGAAATTACAAGACAGAATTAAGCTAACAGCACTAAAGTGTCATAGGACACAGAAGCGACATAGACAAGGCTGTAACATTATGTACCTGTTTATTAAAATGTCCCACATGTGGATATGGGGTAATGGTACAGGTGTCCCCGACTTTAACTGGCTCTCAGTCCCGGCATGACATACAATAAATGTAAGTAAACAAAAAACAATTGATTGTCTAGCATATTGAATAAACATGTAACACTTATACAGCATAACAAAAATGTAAAAAGCAGTCATATATGCTTTGTAGCACTGTAGGGACAATGGGTTGTTATCCTGCATGTCCAGCCCAGCCAAACCCTCTCCTTTCACTACCTTTTCCCTCCCCAACCGAAGTCAGGTAACCATTTTTACACTTGGGTGAAGTCAGGAAATACATGTCAGGGTCCTCCCCAAAGGATGGAATAAGGGAGGTCCTCCACTATACTCCTACCCCAGCTCCACTATACTACTTTTGAAATTTAGTGTGTTTCTTTCCTATTTTCTTGGTTAGTTTTGTTAAAATCAATGAAAATTCACAGATTTTTGTGCCAAGTGGCATCACTTTTCCAGTGGGCATTGTGACGATTGTCTGCAAAAACTTGTGAATGGGCTATGATCAAAACAATAGTCATTTTGCCACTTCACAACAATGGAATCACAATAATATATTGTACTTGTAGTATTTGACACCTTCTGTTTTTGCAAAATGAACCCATTTACATGAAAGAGCAGCGCGTTGGTTTGGGTTATTTTTGCCAGCCCCTCCACTATACTAAAAAATTCTGGGGAGAACCCTGCATGTTAAGTGCTTTCCCAAGGACATAAGTTTGGTAGCATGACAGGACTCGATCCGACCTCTGAGTTTTGGACCAAACATCCAGCACTTAACGCAAGTTCACCTTTATCTGCGAGGCACCCTATATCCGTTGCTTTTAAAAACAGTGCTAAACGATATCAAGTCTACGGTCAGTGGTTATAAGCTGCAATATCTTGAAAATACTGCAATTTGAAATCACTGCCCTTAGACTTGATATCCCTAAATACCGTTTTCAAAAGCAACGGATAAAGGTTACCTTACGGATAAAGGTAAAGTAGCGTTACATAAAATGACCCCATCAACTGCATAACAAAACACAATGTTTCAACATACTTAAACAACAACATAATTTAACACAACATTTTCCATGACAACACAATTCAGTTCTGTACAGCACACACACAACTGTCCCCAAAATGTGCACATTTTCTGTAATAAACGAATCATATAACATAACCCTCCAACAGCTGCAGCTGTACAGTATCTGAGAATTCAGCACCAAGGACAGATGCCATCATAATAATGAATGTAAGAAGACCTTTATAAATGTTACACCATACAACATAATTCAATGAAACAAGGCAGCGTTTTTCAAGATAACAGTTCTGTGCAGCACATCCACAGCTGTCCCTAAAATATGCACATTTCCTGTAGTAAACAAATCATATAACATGACCCTCCAACAGCTTCAGTTGTATACTATACAAACAATCAGCACCAAGGACAGATGCCATTGTAATAATGAATGTAGGAACACCTTTATAAATGAGGATTCTGGCACCAGTAATACTGTATGGTATGTCCTTGATACAGTGTATAGCCTCTATGTTGGTCCTTAAGTTACCACCAGAATGACGACTGAAAAGATAGGTATGATTCAAAATGTACTGTTACATTTTGCAGTGGATACTTTGTCAATAGATTCTTCTTCATATGTTTGTATGATTGCACATGTAATGTCACTTATTGCGGTATGTCCTTTGTCATTCCTTCTCCTCTACGCACTTCACATACAAAAATATCTGAGACCTACAGAGTGCAAGCTCCTAGTCTGTGGATAGCACCAGTACAACATTAAACCTAGTAATGAATGTGACTTTCAGGAAATTTACAGTCATAGAGAGAATTTGTGGGTAATTCTTCACACGATTAAGATCTGTAACAGCCAACCTAGCTGCAGGGACATTTACAAAGCCTGCCAGCGACTATTCCTGTGGACCATGATTGCACTTAAGTGTGTTCATATCTGTGTCCAGACGAACATTAAACGTCAAGCTGCATGGGAGAGATAAGGCCATACGTGAGCTGATTTCGTGGCAAGCTTGACAAGAGGGAATACTGGTAGATGCTTAAAGTTTGAGATCTAGGGAATATCATTTAAGTTGTAAAAGGTAAGATGCAGCAATTTTTGTCTTTCAGGAGGTAATGCTAGTTCACCTTTATCTGCAAGGTAACCCCATTCTGTTGTATTTAAAAACAAATATTCAGAAATGCAATATGTAATATGATACATGTAATTCACAATGTTGAATATCTGGAAATTTCCATATAAAACTACCACAAAATATTGAACAGTTGCTCATGGAAAAAGTTAGTGTTCACACAACTTTCCCCACATAGGCCTTTTCTATATATATATATATATATATATATATATATATATATACAAGGCCACACTTTTTTGCTTTCTTTGTACTTGGACATTTTTGCAACAATAAAAATGGTAACGTTAAAAGATCAAGATAAAAACACAGGACTGGGAGGAAAATTAGCATCTGAATTCGTTCACTCCCTAAAAGTAAGTTCCTAAAAGTAAAAACAGACTTTTTCCCTCTAAACGTTTTCATTTTGATAATTCAATTCTATTTATCTGACAACTAAGAAATTTTAAATTAATTGGTATTCCCTATCATGGTTTTCTTGGCTGCACAGCCAAAAGCCGACACTAGAAACGTTGGCAACACTACGACTAGAAATCTTAACTCTCTGACAAAGCCCCTGTAGCTGGTACCTCTGTTTACCAAAATATTACTAGACTTCTCTCTGCACAAAAATACTGTACTCTATACATCATGTTCTCTATAGAGGGAAGCTGGTATTGTGTATCCTGGACAAAAACACTTTGAGTTTGTGACTGATCATTTTGACATGAAGAAAACACCAGAGATTCTCTACACTGTTAGTTCAAGATTGAATACCTTGGTTCACTTCCAAGGACTTCCAAATAAATTTTGTATAATTCATGAATAGGTGTAGCATTTTTCTTGAATATTTAGATCCGTAATGTTACTTTGTAACTTGACATAAGCAATTTCAACTACATTGTATTGATTGTCGAGAATGAAAGTTGCTGTAGATCAACACTTGAAAACAAATCATCCCAATGGCAAAGACTGCAAATATGATTGAAAGAAGATGGCCAATATTACATCAGTGATTTTCTTTTCCCCAAACCATGTTATTTTCCTGATTTCTTTGCTGAGGATATAACATCAACTCTCATAAGTCCACCGACGGCCATAATATTATAAGCCTTGTTATAGAGGCCTTCTCATGATTGTATTTAACATCTAAATATCTGAAGTGTATATACCTCAGGATTACTGATGCTGCATTGGTACATCTCTCTAAATCACTTTAAATCATTCTGTGTATCTTTTTCTTATGTGGCAATATTATGGCATCCAGTGGAAGAGCTGATGCTACATTTTGTTTGGCACTGTGACAAATCTTGAACGAAAACTGAATTTGTGGTGCAACAACATGTAGGCTTGCAACAATACATAAATAAAAGCAATAAATACACTGTTCTAAAGTGTTTAACAACGGCCTCTTTGTATGATACAGATTTGTCCTCTGCTCAAAGACATCAAGTTACATCTAAGAATGTATCATCTAAGAAAATCCTCAGTCAAACTCGAAGCATAATGCTTGAGACTTCAAGCATACTGATTTCTTCGATATCAGAATGAAAGTCAAAAGTCATAATGTCCTGATAAACACACTGCAATCTGCCGACACAGCTCAGTATCAATGTCCCTCTGGAAGAGGCAGGACAGGGTTGTGGTGGAAATCACTGCCTTCAGCGGCCTCAGGGCGATGCTCTTTTTCCGGATGAGGCTCTTCTTTCTCCGAGGGTTTATCGGGCACATGTAATCCTCTAGGTGCACGCCGTCTGTGAGGTCGCAGAACACGATACCTTTGTCCCGAAGGCTGTTTTTCCTGCTTTCGACAATGCAGCTTCCTGCCAGTGTGACTGAAAATGGTCAAAACGTTACATTAACTGTAACATCGAATCAGGGCTGTCTCCAGGACCCATCCCTTTGTCCTGGGATGTAATTTTCTTGTTGGGACGAGAAAAAATTTCAGCTCATTCCACTAAAATATCTGATCTTCATGACATTAAATAGATGAAAATATATTTTCGAAACTAGTCTGCACCTTTAAAATACAGAGGTTTGTGTTGGAGTGCTGTATTTAGAGATGCTGTATTCTGGAGATAAGAATTTCAAGCAGGAATTGTCAGTACAGTAAAAGCTGCCCCAATAGACCACCTAGGGGATCAATTAAGTGGACAGGATTATCAACGATTGTGTCAATGGGACAAATCATCTAAGGGACCACTAAAAAGGTCAAGTGGTCCTTCTGTACTGACAAATATAGGTTTTATGTTATTAGAAGCACCTGATTAGAAACAAATCACTATACTAAGGCCACACCAATTCTATTTGTTGTTTCTCAGATTTTTTCAGAAAAAAATTGGGTCGGTCGGTCGGTCAAAACAAAAAAATTTAAAAACAAAAATTTTGCAAAAAGTCGGGGGTAGGAGAGATCGAGGGGCTTACTCAAGTTACACAACAGAAATGACAACATTTAGGGGGTCCCTGATAGCAAAGTTTAAAGTTTGAAGAAAAATGATAAATGTACCATCCAAAATAGGCACGTACAGCTACTGGAATTTGAGGCCCATGAGAAAGGAGAGGAAGTAAAATTTTGTCAACACAAGGTGTGGCCATCAATTTGAACACTTTTTTCAAATCAGAAAAAATAGAGTTGGGAAATCTGAGAAACAATAAATAAAATTGGTGTGGCCTAATGGTTATCTATCATCTACAATCAATCAGTATAAAGGAGTGTGTGAAATTCAGTAATACCTGCAAAGTTCTCTGTATCCTGGGAGAGTTTCTGCATGTAGTCATGTAACGCCTTGAGAAGTTTGTCTGAACCATAACATCCATCGTCACTTGACAGTGTGTTAAGATTCACCTGGCCAAGAAATCGATAAATGGAGTTAACTTGTGAAAACCATAGATTGTGGAGTTGAGTATTGCCAGTTGCTAACATTATGAGCAACTGGATATTGATTTTAAAAAATCATAAAACAGTTCTTATGTTTGATTGTAGTGATAGGGAAGTACTGTACATGTACCTAGAAACTAGCTGCTCGCTGTATAAGAGTAACCAATAACAGATGTACAATACTTCTGGGCAGCCACAGTGGTTTGGGTGTCAGAGAAGGAGTGGCACTTGACATAAATCAAGTTAACTCAAACCCTGAGAAAGCAGACAAATAAAATAAAAACAGTGGACCTCACTTACCTTAACAATTCCATACTTTGCAAGCTCAATTCCTTTCAGGTCTTCCTCCTCTAAAACAAAAAGTACCACAGTTTTCACCGGTCTTCTCGGTCGGAACTCCATCTCGCAAAAAAACGACTGCACCCTTCCCCAGATTAGGTCCGGGATGCCACACGACACGTCCACGGTCACCACGCGCTCCGTTTGATGAAAGTACTCCAGAAACGCTTTAACGCTATTCTGGTAGAGCTCGTGCCTTCTACGCGTCCGCGACGTGTCCATCTCGTCGGTCTGTTGCTGGTCCACTTCGGGCATGTTGTCCGCCTGCTTCTTCTTACACAGGGCCTCCTCCACCTGTTTCAGCACGCGATCCTCGGGAATGGCAAGGTTAAGGGCAAAGGCACAGGGGTGGTGCTCCTCGAATTCCTCCATCTCTGCCGTGCAGTCCTTCATGAAGCTCTTGACCTTCAGGAGGAACTTCAGGTTTGGCACCATGTCGATCAGGAAGTGCTTCTCCGTGTCCGCAAATATCCTGTCTCCCATGAGCTTGAGCACCCAGTCCAGGGTGAGATGCGACGGATCCTCGCGTAGAAGACTGGACATGCTCTGCGTGTTCCGCACGTCGATCGCGTGCGAGACCCGCTTGGGGAGCTGGTGCAGGATGAGGTCCTCTGCCGACAGGAGGATGAAGCCGTACATCTGAATCAGCCGGTCGATCACGATGCCTTTCCTCGAACCTGCATGGAAGAAGTCAGTTTATGAGAATATCCATAGATTGCACCTATGGTAATTGCATCCTTAACACCGAAGCTGACACAAATGCAAGCTTTTTATTCTAAGGTGTCTTAAGATAAGAAAATAACAATATACAAGAAGTAGAGAATGATAGGACACCAAATTACTAGTTAATCAATGATTTTCTTCATTTTCTGCAAAAGCAATTCAGTATCAAAAGACACTTTGATTAATTTCATGTCACAAACTTCAGATCTTTTGTTTTGGATGGACGAGGCACAATTTCTGTCCATATACCAACTAGCACATTTCCATTGCAGGATGGAAGAACAAGTCCTCACGGAGACAGCCCTGGAAGATTTCTTCCTGTAGCATTAATTAGGATACAAAACTGCCCCGGGAAGTTACAAGGAATTCATTAAGCACAGTTGCTCTGATGAATAACAAGAAACGACCCATTTCACTGCCCAGTTGGGTTGCTTTTCCTTCCAGGCAGTTTATTTGATATGCAGACTGAGGTTTGATACCTGAGGCTATACTCCGTACATCTGACAGAAGGCTTACCTCCCATCTAAAGGATGAATGTAAGGTCCTAAGGAAAAAAATAATGTGTTTCCTGTTTCTGTCCAGAAAAGGGTGGGTAGGTAGGGATAATCTTTATTTTCTAGTATTTTCTTAGGCTGGCCCAAACTCTAGTGATACATATAATTACAATAGAGTAGAACGAAGTAAACTGAAATGCATCAGAACACTTGTCTTTCAATGTCAAACTTTAATGTTGTGTATAAATAGATATATTTATCCTTCATTCAGGGCTCCAGCCAGCGTCCGTTTTTCCGTCAATTGACGGAAATTTGCTGCGTCTGACGGAAAAATTTTAAAACCAATCCGTCAACCTTGACAGACAAAAATCCTTGGTGGAAGCTACAGGTGGCCGTCCACGGCCGTAAAAGCCACAACTGTTTGTTTTGCTATTGTTATGATTGTTGACAATGTGTGTCGGCGGCCTTTTGCATACGACAATCTCATTAAAACCCGTTTTTCAAGGTCTCAGTTCAGTCCTTCTCATTAATTTTTGCGGTTTTTGCGACGATCGTAATTGGCTGACGGAAAAAAATTTCGAGCTGGCTAAAGCCCTGCCTTCATTACATAGGGCAAGCATTTTGTTTTACTTCAATAGGAAGCAGACTGAATAAAAATTCTAACTGGAAGCTATGTGACTCCACTGCCCCCCCCCCCCCCCTACAAAAAAAGTCTAGGGTAGGCAGGTTTTCCTAGGGTAGGTAGGGAAACAGGACCTCTGTGAAAATTCAAGCGTCCGAAACGGCTAAGACGGCGTCTACAAGCGTCCAAAGGCGTCTGAGCGCGTTTCAAACTCTCTGGACGCGTCCATTGCAGTCAGAAACGGCCGCGAACACATCGTGAGCGTCCGGGCCGTTCTGTCCGTTTTTTTGTTGGACGCCCAGACGGCTGAAAGACGTCTGAGACGGCCGTCTGAGACGGCCACTGATGGGGCTATAAAATACTTAGGAACCCGACGCCCTCAGACGGCTTGCGTCTGTCCTTATCCCCATGGGAAACATGACGTTTTAACTTCTGCACATGCGCCAATTTCAGCGGGTGAATTCGAATTTCAGACCGTTGAACAATCCGGCGGTTGCAGGACATATGTTCAGAAGGTGACTATTTCTGTGGATTTTATGTCTGTTTGTTAAAATTTTGCTTACTTTTAGACCAAGGACATCACGTCTAGAAGTAGCAGTTGATGTTTCTACGACATTGTGCTGAGGTTGGGTTTACGGCGATGACTTTATTCGTTATTTATACTAAAAAAGAATGTACAAAAATTATTTGTCGTGCGCCGACAAGTGGGATAAATCATACTACTTACCTGAAGCAACTGTGAAACGTAACGGACAGGAGAAATCACAGATGCCGTCAAAAGAAGCAGCGTCCTTCCGTTAGCTGACTGTCGATACTTTGCTGGCGCCGGTAAGTGAATACTCATTTTATTCTTATTTTTGTACAACATGTTGTTGCAAAGTTTGCCGACGACGGTTGCAAAGTTTCGGTGCCCTCCCCACATACGCAAAGGAATGATAAAATTTAGGATCTTACTTTGATGCCACAAAATAAAAAGACTTATGAACACGTTGTAAAATACTTGTAAAAAATATCTGTGGTTTCGATTAAGAATGATAATGCTGTTAAAATGTAGATTTAGACAACAGATAATGAGATAGCACCTACCGATTTTGCTGTCAATGAAATCGGCCCTCCCAACTACTAGGGGTTGGGAACTTATGAAACGGACGAATTTGTTTCGCTACCGCGAAATAAAAATGACATATGAGCTTTGTAGAAAATGTATTGCACATTTACAATGTATCCAGTCTTTAATTAAGACTATTGTGATTAAAATGTACGATAGAGAATTATAAAACGTCCTGTATTCACCCTTGATGTTATGTGGACTCGTCCATTATGATGTGCGGGCGGCACGGCGGCACAAAGAGCCGCGGACACGATTGAAGGTCGGATTGAATTTCATACATGTAGCAAAGTTTATCAAACGCCGCGAAGTATGTCTGAATTTACGAAGAAATTTGTTCAAGTTGCGTTTGATTTTAACTAAACCTGACGGCCCGGTCGTGGGTGGTCTTCCACTGCCTGGTTGAATATTTGTTTGTTTGGTATGTGGCAACGCTTGTCCCAACAGGCCATAAAATTATAGCCGTGACCGGACGGCGTCAGAAACGGCGTCCAGGCAGCCGTCTACGCACGTTCCAAATTAAATGCACCGGCCCGTTATGAGTTTCTACCGTACTGCCTGACTAACTAAAACTGTGTCTTGAAGAAAAAAATATTTTGCTAGGAGTTTGGCCCAGATATTAACCTTTAATAATATAGCGATGACTGCCTCTTGGCCTTTCATTCCATTTTCTGTCGAATTTTACGATCTGTACCCCCCGTGGGAAGGCGTGGTGGAGGCTACCGCCCGTACCAGCGGCCTGGATTACGCCGTTTATGCCCGTCGCAATCGGCGTCCGATCCGTCCCAGCAGCCTGGATTACGTCATTTACGTCCGTCGCAATCGGCGTCTGGTCCGTCCGCAGAGACGTCTGTTCCCAGCGGGGGGGCCGCCCGACGAAGCGCGGGAGCGTCCGGCTGCCCGCTTTCAGACGCCGTCTCGGACGTCCCGAACGTCCGACCGGACGCGTCTAAAGTGCCAATCTAGACGCGTCCGAGCGTTTGTTATGCCGTTCGGACCGTCTTGGACGTTTCGTCGGGCGTTCAAAAGCCCGTCCCATGCCGTCCGCCGCCGTAACCGTCCAAAGCGTCCCAATAATTTAAGACGCCTTGGACGGTTGTCGCAAACGGCGTTTCGCCGTCTGAGACGCTTGAATTTTCACAGAGGGAAACACAACATTTTCTTTCCTAAGCCTAATCCGTAACCAGAACATGCCTGTAAGGGGCGAGTCTAACCCCTGACCCCCAAGTCCACAAAAATCTAGACCCAGAAAATCATGATGGAATATGGATTGAATAAAATAAGGCACATTTATGAGTCTGCATTTATGGCCAGCCCACGATGCCTTATATACTCATTGCTCAAACAGCGCATGACCTAACATCCATTGGCATAATACCGGCAGTAATACTTATACCGGCAAATGACATAAACGATAAATTTTCGGTGATCCACTAGCGCAGCAACAGTAATTTCCGAGGTATGCACACTTCAGACATCCACGTATTTCACACATTTTCAAAAAGGCTTCGAAAACAGTGCATTCGAAGACAACAAGGCCAAAAGTTTTCAGTTCATTTTTGGGGCAGGCGAGCTCGTCGTGGGACGAACACACTATCACGTTCATCGCAAGATCTGTAGATAATCACACATGCTCACGGCACAAGATGAGCATGATTCAACAGCAATCTTGAATTTCTTTTGGTGACCAACAACTCGTGTAAAAGTGTGAAGAACCGTTGCATTATCGCCCGGATCTACGGCTGAATGGGTCAAATTGAACGTACGCCGCCATTTTTCCCGCCATCTTTAATGCTACGCCAGCAGTAAAGTTTTACGTCATAACGGTTGTGACGGACCAAAATTAAATGAAAATTCTTGATAGTATACGCCCATTTTCTCATGACTTTTTGTATGCTCACGCAGGTTTTTGTTTTGTGCAATTACTAACAGGAAGGGAAGGAACAACAGAGGATGTATAAAGGTACATAGCGGCAGTTAATTGTGCCGTGCTTTGTTCTGCCGGTATTATTGCACCCCCTTCCAACCACGCGCCCGTTCTCCGTGCAATTCCGCGGTGTGTTCCAATTACGATATTATGTTTTTAGCAGGGCAAGAGAGACAAAAAAAGATACACGGAAGAAGTGGCAAAGGTAAGCTGTAACAGCAACATGTAACTTGAGAAAATGATGTGTTGATCATTTGCCAAATTAGTATTGCTTGAGAAATTGCAGCAAACCTGCCGGTATTATGCCAATGGATGTTAGTCCTAGCTTGCAGTTAACAGCGCAATTTATGGTTGATGATTACAATGATCATCATTCAATCTGAATCAATCAACCCCGGACCTTATATAAGTCATATCATTAGATGGAGGTAACTTGATTTTATCAATATAATATTCCAGCCTTTTGGGACTTAAATAAAGCAATTAAACTACAGGATGTTGCTTGGGGATAGTACATGGTTAACTTTGGCCTTTAATATATAAGTCATATCATTAGATGGAGGTTACTTGATTTGATCAAATGAAATGGATATCATATTTCAGCCCTTTGGGACTAAAAATATAGCATACTTTAGCTACAGGATGTTGCTTGGGGATATGTAGAAATGTAGAAATACTGGAATAAGATGGAAAGATCACCGGAATACGGTGCATTGCATATTGCAATTCTTTTCTGATACAAGTATAAGGAAACTATATGGCACATTATCTATAGACACGAATCACATAAGGTGTGTTCAGGGAATGGCCTTTAAAAAAAGCTTAATCCATTCAATATTTCTGCAGGCAAACCTATGACATTTGACATTTCGGATGCTAAATATAGACCGTCAGATATCAAGCAGTCTTTGAACTGCTGAAAGGCACCAAATCCAGAAATACATTTGACTCAAAAGATGCGTCAAATCATGTGAAGTTGTGAATAGATCTTTGACAAGTCTTCATATGCAGGGCTAAGAATACCCACATTGTAACCTGCACAGAAAATGTTTCTACACTGCATTCGCAGGTAAAAATATACATGCAGCCGAGTGTGGTATTTTCAACTTCATTTAAGAAGGAAAATATCTTATGCTTGGTATAATAAATCACAGTATTCTCAAACTCATGCATGAAGGCAGAAATTAATTTCCAAAAAGGTTTCTCTAATTGCAACTGACAACTAATAACAGTGTTACTGAAGAAGAAACAAATTTTTACTTTAGTCATGTATCTGTTTATGCTACATTCTCTAATTGGCATGCAATATAGATGTAGTCTCTACCAAACTCTGGGTCCCAGGAAAAACTGTAGAAATAGAAGAAATAGAGGAGTAAGCCAGCTGGAGAAATACAGCCGTGCATGACTGTTCCCTATAGCCAGCTATACTTCTCTGGCCGGCTTACTCCATTTCTACGTTTTTTCAGCAACCCGGAATTTGGTAGAGACTACATCAGTTCTATATTGCATGCCAATTAGAGCATGTAGCATAAACGGATACATGACTGAGGGTATCATGAAATTTGTTTCTTCTCCAGTAACACTGTCTATTGCAATTGGAAAAACCTTTTTGGAAATAAATTCTGGTAGAGACTATTATAGATGTACCGACAGTACCTTTATGATGTTATATATAATATGAAAACAAACCCACACATATCTTGATATGCTCCAATTAAGTCCAAAACATCTGCTCAGAAATCAACTACGCTGCTTCAAGATGTTGCAGCCTTGTTGTTTTTTTCCTGTGAAGTTTGAAGCTTTTGTTCCTTCAAACACAGACTGATAAAAAAGGGCTGCGCGCAGCTGCCGACCGTCGGCAGTACATCAAAGGGGATGACTTCAGAGTCATTGAGTTTTATTTTTGGAAGTTACGTGAGGTACCACCTGACGAGACTCAATAGTGAAGTTGAGGGGGTTAATCAGAAATTAATTGGACATCCAATCCAAGTGATAAACATATCAAAGTCATCATTACTCCATCGATAAGACTGCCACAGTGATAAAAATGTAAATCTTTATAAATCTAAGAGAAATACCAATGCAGCACTTAATCCCCAAGGTATGCATACTTAAGACATGTTGGTTTTCAAGACATTGTTGAGAAGGTCTTGATACAGGTCTATGAGTCTAACCAGCTTGAATATTTTTTCATCATTGATGCAAAGCAGGGCTCTAGCCAGCTCGACCTTTTTTCCGTCAGCCAATTCCCATTGTCGCGAAAACACTATTCCAGGAGTTAGAGAGACTGAACTGAGACCTTGAAAAACGGGTTTTAATGAGATTATCGTATGCGAAAGGGCGCCGACACACATTGTCAACAATCAGAACAATAGCAAAACAAACAGTGTGTGGCTTTTACAGCCGTGGACGGCGTCCCCAAGCAGCCTGCAGCTTCCACCAAGGAGCTTTTATCAGATTTTTGTCTGTCAAAGTTGACGGATTGGTTTTAAAATTTTTCCGGCACACGCAGCACATTTCCGTCAATTGACGGAAAAACGGACGCTGGCTAGAGCCCTGATGCAAAGACAACTTTTTCTTCTGGTCAAACAGGCTTCCACTGGACTACAGGAGCTACTGTAAATGCAGAAATGTTCGCAGTGGTTTTATGTTCACGGTTTTCGCGGTGACCACCACTATGACTGCGAACATTTTTCTATTATGGTATGAGACTGCAGTCTATGGTGCTACCGCAAACTTAAAACCACCGTGAAAACTCCATTTTCCCGCTACCGCGAAATTAGATCCCTGCGAACTTAAAGACATTTACAGTATGTGCATAGAATCTATCAGAGTCTGTCCTCCACGGTTCCATTAGATTTGATATTTCCAGACAGGCTTTATCACTTTCATCCCCATCAAAATGGCAGGGATCCTTATAAAAGCCACTAGATGGCCTCCTCTGTGCACTGCAAATCCCAGCTGACATTTAATACCGGAACCTGTATGCCCTTTTCCATATCTAAAGGCATAGACAAGCTGCCATATTTTCATTTCCTGTATTTTACACACCAAAAATATCTCGTTTTTCCTCATTCCTAACAACAAGGTGTCAACAATTTTTAAGCAAACTGTAGTGGCCCCTTCCTAAATCCTGCGTATTTCAGTTTTCTTCCCTCTTGTCAAGACCGATTGTTGCCATGGTAACGGGCCAAACAAGTTGTGGTGTCATTTTGCATGATTAAGATCCATCGAATCACACTAAGTTTAGGAACCCCCCCATACAGGACCTCGGGTATAAAAAGGGGTATCAAAAGCAACACATTACCGAAAAAATCTCTAAAATGTCATGCTCGTATATAAGGATCTCCTCTCTAGCTTCTATGTGGCTCAGTGTCTAAAGAGATATTGTATGCAAATTTGCACAAGTCATAGATTAGAGAAATACACAACTCTGCCAACATGACTGATGCATGTAATTTTCCTAATATTTATTTATTTGCTTGTTTGTTTGTTTATTTTGATCTCCAATTAGACTTTACAAATGCAAACATCAGTACATCAACGTGGATGACTTCAAAGCTATTGAGTTTTATTTTTGGGAGCTATGTGAGATACCACCTAACGTGACTCAATAGTGAAGTTATGCACCTAGACTTTAGAAATATGATTGGTTGATTGTGGGATTAAGTGGGTGGGTGACCGAGCGAGCGAGTATTGCTCCTGAAACAGCTGTCTGGCCCTGTATATGAGTCAATGTCCTATAGGCTATAAGTAGTGTTAGCTGTATCCGGTACACACATGTAGCAGATGTTTCCTAGGTCCATCACTAATGCTTCCAAATCTGCCGTGAGCCCCAATGTATTATATAAGTGTAATATAATGAATTATTGCATGACATGCCACATGTGTATTAGCAGATATAACATACAAGCCAATAAGGCCCACAGGCTGAATAAAAGTTCAAAACTTGAACTATGCGGCTCCAGATGTCTTTCTGAGGGATGACTGCAGTGTGCAAGATATCAGTAGCTTGAGGGATGAATCTACTCTACTATATAATACATGTACAAGCCAATAAACGATACATAAGTTACATTCTGAAGTGTTTGAACACATTCTGAAGTGTTTGAACACAACAATGTATGACTCTGAATACTGGTCAAAGTGTGACAGTGTTTTCCTATACCCGAGACTGAGTTGGAAGAAACACAGAACAAGCTTTGAAACAATTTCTCAGCTTTTGGTGGTGTACTGGGCAACCTTAGGTCATGCTATTGTCGCACAATTGCTGACTTTGGGCAATTTGTAGGACAAAAATGTACTAGTACATCTCCCGCAAAGTTTAACTGTCTCGGTACACAAAAAGCTGCTTTGCATCCATGTCCTTGGTTTGTTCCGTCACTGCCTGCTTGAAAATCCTGTGGCATCCAAAGTGTACGACGATCGCATGACTTATGTGAGCGCGCCCTTAGCTAGCTTAGTAAACATGATGTGCATGTATGTAGCCCAGACTGCTGCTAATGGTCTCATCTTTTAGTCATGAAAACAGATTCTCTTCATCTTCAACAGTTGATATTAGGGGTGGGTACCGGTACAGACAATTCAAGTCCAGATCCGGTTCAGGTCCAGAGGATCAGGTCCAGCTCTGGACCTGAACCTGGACCTGATTCAGTATGTGCAAACCTGTGATTGGGCGATACTCAAAACAATGGTCCATTTTGCTACAAAGAAATCTATTTGGTGGAGTTTTCGATTCCCAAAGACATTTTAAAATCCTTGAAGGCTAACTTCCTCTGTATAATTGATTGACTGTAAAACTTGGTATAAAAGACTATCAACTCTACTTCACTCGTTATTTTCTTCGACCAATAAGCCCTGAAACTGGTTGAATACCGGCTTGTATTATCTCTTCATTTTCTATCAGGTCCAACATTCGGTCCACAGAATTTTGAGGGGACTGGTCCAACAAGAAAAAACGGTGGGGACCAGATCGTACTGGTACCCACCCCTAGTTGGCACAACCCGCCGTACGAGCAATTTGTCTGTAGGTTGTTTTTAAGGCCACGTCCGCCACGTATTTCTGAAAACGTTCAGACTGTACAGGGCAGGCGAATCTGCAGCTTAAAAAAGATTTTCAGCAGACAAATCTACAGCCCGATGGCACACAAAGTTTTGCATGCACGTTAAGTTCTACAGCGTGTCTGCATGCTCCAAAATCCATTGGATTCCCTACGAGTTCGTACGGAGGCGGTACTTACCACTTACGGATCCCCAAAAGATTGCCCACGTTTTGGCACGTAGACAGCACTTATTTGCATGTACGGCGGATTGTGCTCTTAGCTAAAGGCAACCTGTATTCAAAACCCATCACAAAAATTGATTGGCCTGAGGCAACCTCCCTGAGAGTACTTGCAGTTGCAAGATCAACCTCTGATACTGTTATTCTGGTTTCCATGACAACTCGGCAAGGATAAGTCCCCTGGATTTCCATCCCCCCCTTCAATCATGCAAGATCATAGGGAAGAATAATGGCATTAGTCTGCATTACAATCTGCCCTTCTGATCTTTTGATCAAAATACATTGAGATACTGTAAATGCATTTAAGTTCGCGGGATTTAATTTCGCGGTAGCAGGAAAATGGACTTTTCGCGGTGGTTTTAAGTTTGCGGTAGCTCCATGCACTGTAGTCTCTTACTGCCATGGAAAAATGTACGCAGTGGTTTTAATTTCGCGGTGAGGCGGCCACCGCGAAAACCGCAAACATCAAACCACCGCCAAAGTTTCTGCATTTACAGTATACATTTGTATTCACTGAAAGCAAACAGTCTTCTGATCTTTTGACTTCTTTTTAAATATATATATGTAACGTTGAAGATTTTTAAAATCTCAACACAAAGATATGGTAATTTGAAAAGATAAACATTTCCTACTGGTTCCTTACATACAGATCTAGCAAAACGTAATTTTTAAAGTGAACTCGAGTAATGACGGTATAATAGCAGTGTGTTATGCCGTGTGCGATTACTGGTGTGACGAATATGTGAGAAATTGCCTCTCAAAAATGGGTAATTCATACTGTATATCATCTGTGTGTGTGGATGAAACTCACACATTTTGATCAAAACAACTCCTAGGGCCCATTTCTCTTTGGTCCTCCGAAGTAGAAGATGAAAACAATTCTCCTCTCCTCAAAAACAAGTGTCCTTTGAAAATTTGTCATCATAACCTACATATTAGTCTGTATTTATATTATCTGTATTACCGTTCCTACCCTTGGCGAACCCAAAGCTCCAACTATCCCCTCCCTTAACATCACAGTGGAGGGGGTAGCCAAACAGCTCTCCTGTCTTAACCCCAGCAAGGCCACAGGACCAGACGGATTACCACCTCGCCTCCTGAAGACCGTAGCCGAACAAATTGCGCCAATATTACAGGTCATATTCTCCCAGTCAATATCCACGGGAGATGTTCCTGAAGATTGGAGAACAGCTAACATCGCTCCAATCTTCAAAAAGGGGGACAGAACCTTGCCATCAAACTATAGGCCGGTGTCTCTGACATCGGTCTGTGGTAAAGTGCTCGAACACATCGTGCACAGCCACATGATGAAACATCTAGACGCTCATGGCATTCTGTCCCCTGCGCAACACGGCTTCAGGAAGGGTCTGTCCTGCGAGAGCCAGCTGGTGCTTACCCTCCAAGACCTGGCCAAGAACATGGACCAGAACAAACAGGTCGATGCCGCGGTGCTTGACTTTAGCAAAGCATTCGATACTGTGCCACACGAACGTCTGCTGAGCAAGCTCGAGCACTATGGTATTTCTGGCCTCCTTCAGTCTTGGCTTAGGGCCTTCCTTACGGAGAGAACCCAGAGGGTTGTCTTTGACGGTGGAACATCTAAAGCTGTCAAGGTCACCTCTGGAGTTCCGCAGGGTACTGTGTTAGGCCCTCTGCTATTCCTGCTCTACATTAATGACCTACCCGATTCCGTAGACTCACATGTTCGACTGTTTGCTGACGATTGCTTGATTTATCGAACTATCAGCAAGCCTTCTGACGCACAAGGGCTGCAGTCTGACCTCGATGCGCTAACAGAATGGCAAAATCGTTGGCTCATGTCGTTCAACCCCTCTAAATGTCACATCCTCCATATCACCCGTAAAAAGCACCCCATCATAACTCAGTACTCCCTCTGTGGAGAAGCCCTTAGGGACCGTACGGCGTTTAGTGAGGGGGGAGGGCCGGTCGTCAGAGGGTCGGGTCAAAAATTTTTTGGTAGGCCCTCCCCCCAGGTAAAAATTTTTTTGCTAGGCCCTCCCCCCAAGTCAAAATATTTTTGCTTGGCCCTCCCCCCTCCTATCAACTTTGAAAAAAAAATTCAAGACGCCAATGAAACACCGCGCTCCCATTTGGAAATGTGCTTTGCGTCATACTTTTTCATGATTTTCATCGCGAAGCAGATCTCTCACCCCTAGTAAAAAAAAGGAAAACAGAATGGCTCAAAATATCTGCTTATTAGAGGGATAAATATCTGCTTCATAGAGGCATAAATATTTGCTTTACAGAAGCTATTTCATTGTTTTGATATTAAAACAACACCTAAAAAGCATTTATATCTGGATTTCTAGCAGATTTGCGCCACGAAGCGGCGCGCGCCCCGCACCCTAAATTTACGTATTGCAAGCTCGCGGGCCTGAGCGGCTTGACGGAAACTATTTTCAATTTACATATATTTTGGACTTTTCCTTGGTTCTGTGGTGGTAATAACTTACGGTAAATCGAGGAAAAAATGAAAACCAAGACGACAGCACGATTTGACTAACCAAAACTGTAGTGGGGAGGGGGGGCGCCGACGCTGATTTTCCCACGGCGGGGTAGATCGGCAGCCTCTCTCTAGCCGCCGGCGGGTGTGAGAACGCAGACTTGCAGGAGATCTTTTAGAAATGCCACGCTTTTTTGCCACGATTTCCTGCATTGCTTTTTTATGGGAAAATTTGCTGGTCAAATGACATTTCTATGAAAAAAATACGACGGTTTCAAGTTTTTGAGAACGACGTTCCGAACACCA
Organism: Branchiostoma floridae; assembly: GCF_000003815.2. Lineage (NCBI taxonomy): Eukaryota > Metazoa > Chordata > Leptocardii > Amphioxiformes > Branchiostomatidae > Branchiostoma > Branchiostoma floridae. Next base: position 4,673,109 of record NC_049984.1, read on the forward strand.
TGTCTGGCGCGGCAAAGGCACAAAGAATCGCAAGGTAGGTCCGGGGAAATTTTGAAATCTTGACCCTCTTAAAAGCTATTTCCTTCAGTTTGAGGGAAATATTTTGCTGACAAACAAAGCAAACTTTAATGGCATTTCAATTTAGAAATACAAAATTGAATCCCCCTCCAAACACATTATCACGATGTCGGTCATCAAAGGCGCGAGTCCGGTCACGTCAAAAGGGATCCAGGGAATTTGCAAATATTTACCCACGAGCTCTGAAACGCCATTTCTTACATTTTGATGGTAATAACACAGGGGTAAATTTTGCTGGCAGACTAATCTAGAGTTTAATAACTGTAAGTGAAAAAGGTTTTCGAGGGCGTCATGCATAAGCCCCGCCCCCTCCCTTTCGCATTTTCACTGTGTCCCGAGCGCCGACCTTGGGCGATCCCTTGCAGAGGTCCAGAAAAATTTTGAAATCTTGAGCCTCTGAAACGCCGTTTCTTGGATTTTAAGGGACAAATTTTGCTGGCAGACTAAGCTATTTTTTTTTGCTTGGCCCTCCCCCCAAGTCAAAAATTTTTTGCTAGGCCCTCCCCCTGGCAAAATATTTTTTTGCTTGGCCCTCCCCCCCCTGGCGACCGGCCCTCCCCCCTCGCTAAATGCCGTACGGTCCCTTACCGGTGTTAAGTCCCACCCCTATCTTGGAGTACAACTGTCCGACGATTTGCGGTGGGACACCCATATCAACCACGCCACTAGCAAAGCTGGTAAGGTCCTAGGAGTCATTCGGCGCAACTTGACCCATTGTCCATCTAGGGTCAAGGCCACTTGTTACAAAGCGCTGGTACGGCCTCACTTGGAATATAGTGCCATCGTCTGGGACCCGTACACCAACAAAGGGATACAGGCGGTGGAGGCCGTCCAGCGCAGGGCAGCCCGAGTGACCCTAAATGACTACCGGCAGACTAGCAGCGTGACACAAATGCTTTCAGACCTGCAGTGGCGCCCTCTCTCCGAAAGGAGGAGGAACGCCCGCCTCACCTTTTTCTATAAAGTAGTCAACAATAATATTAACATAGACGCCAGCAATATTCTGAAGCCTGCCCAAGGGCGCACCCGGGGTAGTCACGACTTCAAATATCAACACATATTTGCACGCACCGATATCTACAAACATTCTTTTTTCCCACGCACAATTCCCGAGTGGAATGCCCTGCCTGGCACGGTTGTAAGCGCTCCCAACGTTGAGCACTTCCGTGCCAGGCAGGCGGCCTGCCCGCCCTAACCCGGGAGCCTCAGCTCCCCCCCCTACTTTTGCCCCTCACGGGGTCATTTGGGGGTATCCTATGCAGATGCAGATATTTTACTGGAAGCTATACTCATATCAAAACAACTCACAGCTACTTCCCAAGATGAAAGCCAAGGAGGTTATGACCGCATATAACCTAATATAACCTTCTTGATTAAAATGTAGCTGTAAATAAATAGCTCTCCAAGAATACTACCGACATATAACATCACATGTAACCTTATATATTAAGATACTATGGCTAATTTAAAGGGACAATTATTGTCCAATAATTAATTCAATTTGAAAACCAACGAGCGCAAACGCACTGGGCGACTCTGAAGAGAAAGACCTTAGTTTGGATCGTTAAACGTTGAATAAATATTTTACATTGTAACTCTAAAGCTTTGTAGAATAAGATTACGATACGTTACGTTATATAGGATAACGTTACCATGCATAATCTTTAAATTTTAATATAGCTAAATATATAAACTATATGATTATAGTTGTCGTGTGCGTTTAGACCAAGGGCGTTATATATTATAAAACGTCTTATATAATGCCCTTGTTCAATTCAGACCCAAACAACTCACCGGGTCCGCCGAAGATGAAGACGATCTTGTGCTCGTCCTCCCGCACCGGCCTGACCGCGGGCCCCACGCGGATGCTCACCTTGGGGCGGCGGAACATCCTGCCGCGGCCCCGCTCGCGCTCGGCCCCGCTGCCGTCCCGCACGTAGCCTCGGCTGGGCGAGCAGCCCATGACCGGGCTAGGCACCGCGGTGGTACGGCGTAGCTCACAGTTTTCCCGCGGCGCTTTCTTCTGAAAAGCTGGGATATGATTCAGGAGGATGGACGGCCTCTGTTACGCCTCCGCGCGCTCTACGAAAACAACACCGCACTGATGAAAGTGAAAGTGAAGGCATATGGCATGATGGGAGATCTGGACGATTCCTTTCTTTTGCTGGGCTCAGAGAGCTCTGTGCTGGGCTGGATTGGAGAAGGAATATATGCTTACAGTAGTAACGTTACATGTATTATTAAAAAAAAAATTCAAGCGAAACATACGGCTTGTAGCATTTCTGTTTGGAATGGATTCCATACTTTCCCGCAAATTTGAAAAAAAAATTCATTACACATGTATTTTTTGTCATATCATCTATTTGGTCCATTATCTTATAGATATGATTGATATATCAGATGAATATTTCAAGATAGGTAGAATTTGTAAAAGTAGGATGGATAAAAGTTATTCGGCATTCCCCCTGTAGTGAGAAAATAGTTTCTTCCGGCACGCACGCGTACTTCGTCCATCCAACATGGCTGCCGAACGGTGAAAGTTTGCGAGGTTTGTGTCTTTTTTGTCGAAAATTCATTCATTTTGGACACTTCTGAGAGTAGATTGTTTCGTAAACAAAGCTACCGTATACAAACGCGTCTACCCATATGTTATCATTGAGTCGGAGTGTGCAGAAGTGACCATTGACAGCTATAAAAGTCGCCGGCCATGCTGCCATGCCACAAGCTCGGTGGCGGTTGATCAGAAAGGAAATTTTACCTGTAAGCAGAAAAGATATTACTAGTATATGAAGGTAACGTTGCAGGTACGGAGAGTATCAAGAAGCCCTGGCCTGTGCCTGTACCTGCGCCTGTACAGAAACAAGTACATTTGTTGTATAGCCAAGTACATGTTTTTTGAGAGTTGAAGTCAACTTTTGGTTATGTAAACGTGATATAGAGTAGAGCAGAGGAGAGTAGAGACTGTAGAGTAGACTGTAGAGTTCTTCGGTTAGATTTGTCAACTTTGTCATCATTTATGGGGTTTCCATAATATTTGCAACCCCAGAGCAAGAGCATTTACGTGTTTTCTTCATGGTCAAGTGCAAAACTGTGCAAATCGTGTCAAATTTGAGAGGGGATTACGTATCTTTAGTTTGATGGAAAACAATGCAGGCAGCAAATCTTAAATAAGATTAAGGTGGCTGCCTTAAATGAGATAAGAGAAACAAAGTTAAGTCCACCAATTTTGTATTAGTTTCTTCAGGTCTAGGTAATGCTAGTTCACCTTCATCCATCGATATCTTTTTAAATGCCCTGTCTTAAAAAGCAACGGATATAGGTTGCCCCGCGAATAAAGCGAACTAGCATTGTTCTGGGTATCCTAAGACTGGCAAAAAATGTGATTAAGGCCTTCTTAAGAATGTCTTGAACACCTGGATATCTGAAGTGTGCACACCTCATGGATAATTGAAGCTCCAATAGTGGATCAATTCATTCATATTTACATGTATTATCTTAGGATACTCAGCAGAATTATGACAGCTACTTTAAATATGTAATGTTACTGGTACACAGTCCATATGCAACCATTAAAGATGAGTTGTCGTTGATCACAGGATTCAAGAAATGTGAGACATGGCAGAGTCTTCAGACAAGCCGGAAGAGGCGGCCGAAGCCACGGAGACGGTTCCGAGTGTAGCGGTCATCACGGACGAAGAAAGAGAGCTTGCTGGGAAGGCGTTGCTACAGTTTGAATCTGGGAAGTACGACGCGGCATTGAACACTATCAGCAGACTAGAGGAGACACGACAAAATGATCACAAGGTTGGTTTGTATTGTATTATTATGTAACTGGTAAACCACCTAAATGTTTGGTCCACTCACACTCACTGGGGTAGACCCCTACTCTTTACTGGTAAGTGTGGTGATTTTTTAAAAGTTGGCTTTCCTACAACACAGACCCCCAGTTTTATATCCTATCAGGGAGTTTGTCCCTAATGGAACTCGGAAGCTTAGAAGTCATTTTTACAGAATGAATATTGTAAATGTTTAATGTAATGTAAATGCTAAGTGCCTTTCCCAAAGGCATAGATTCAACAACCTTATGATAGTTATATAAAGGCCCTGATGACACTATTGTAGAAGAATTATTTTTATTAAACAAAAACTTTTCAAAGACTTAACATGTAAAATTTCAGCCTCTTACAGTACCGGTAACAGAAACATAGGAAGTAATGGGTCAACAGAAACACTTTCATACATATAGGGAAAGTCTTGATTGACCTTCCCTTATATTGTCCATCAGGTCTTACATAATAGAGCAGTGGTGGAGTTCCACAAGTCCAACTGTACCAAAACTGACGAGTTCAGACAGAGGTTGCAGACGGTATGCTCACAGGTGAGAATACTTTTCACTTCAAATATTCTTATCGTCATCGGAGGAATCCCTCCCTTGGTTGGCTGACTTCACTCTGTGGGAGACACTCTTATCGATTTGACCTCTTCTGAATTGTTTTTTAATATTAGACATGCCAAATTCATTGTCATGGTGATGGAAATTCTGTAATTTTTTAAAAATTGTTTTAGTCCTTTTTTGGTAACAAGGTATAAAAGTAAGTGTAATGGTCCCAGGATCATTCCTTTTGGAAACCCCTGGTACTGTGTCTAGAACTGAGGCTTAGATATGCATTAATGGTACTTCCATTTGCTCCATGTTTGTATGAATGCTTTCATCAGGGTAGAGTCGATTTCACATTACCAAGAGGGTCTTTCTTGCCTTTTGTTCCAACATTTTGAAAATCTTTATAACGTTCTAAATGTGATAAGTAACTGTTTAGAACTATCTATAATATCTGTGTGATGTTCTTAATATTTTCTATAGTGTTCATACATGTTAGAAACATTTCTAACATCAAATCCATTATTTCTGTTAGTTTCTAAACTGTTCCAACATAGATTTATCATTTGTGATCAAATGTGATCATATGTTCGAACAGTGAAACAAAATGATGAAACTGGGTCAGTGGGCTGGGAAGAGGGCAATTCACACATCCCTGCCAAGTACAGGAAATTGTGTCTGTCTGACAGCTTTTCACAAAAGAGCCACTAGTGTCTACTAAAAATACAAGACCCAAACAAAAGGCCCTTATTGGGGTAATAAAAGTTTTTATGGAGGAAAAAAATGACGCAAATTGTTGGAACATATGATCACATGTTCCAACAATAACAAAAACACATAGATGTTTCTAAATTGTTCTAAATAAAGAGATATTTGTACCATTAATTTCCCAATGTTTCCAACATATATAGATATGTTCAAACATGTTCACACTTTCATTTTCATTTGTTTGAACAATTTAGAACTAGTGACTGAAATATTCTTTTGCTTAGAATAGTTCAAACTTATTACAAATATTATTTCAAAACCCTCTCGGTGACTCGGAATCGACTCTTTTGCCATATTTGACAGATAATGGGGAAATACCATGACCTTTTTGACTAGATTATGTTTTTGTTTTAGTTGCCTGTAACTTTTACCTCTTGTTACCCACAGTGCATCTTGCGTCTTATGTACTGATTTACTTTAACAATAAACCAGCCTATTAAATCCCATAACCTTTGTTTTCCAGCTCAGCATCAAAGTGAATGACCTGGATGGTCTGGAGGATGTGGACAACGGTGTCATTTTTCATTCATTCATTCATTGTAGCATTTGTGCTGTGTAAAAAGATATTCACAAACTATTTGAAAGATAAAGAGGAAAACAAATGGCTTTAGTACAAACTTATGTAACATTATATTCTTTGTTTTCCAGCTGAGCATCAAAGTGAATGACCTGGATGGTCTGGAGGATGTGGATAACGGTGTGCTGTACTATAACCAAGCCGTGGTGAGGTTCCACACCAGGCAGTTCCAGGAGGCCGCTAATATCCTGGAGAAACTCTTCCAGTTCATCGAACCTCTAGGTAAACTTTCTCCCCTATATGATGTGATTTTTCATAAATGAATTGATACTGTAAATGTAGAAATTTTCGCGGTGGTTTTATGTGTTTTTTGCAGTTTTAGCGTTGCCAATTCACTGCAAACTTAAAACCAGTGCGAACAATTTTCCATGGCATTCACTGCAAACTTAAAACCAGTGCGAACAATTTTCCATGGCAGTAAGAAACTACAATGCATGGTGCTACTGTGAAATTAAAACCACCGCAAACAGTCCTTTTCCCGCTACCGCGAAATTAAATCCCGCAAACTTAAATGTATTTACAGTAATGGATTTGATGCTCATGATTATTATGATCAGTTATGAAAAGTATAATATCCAAAGAAAGGCAGAGGGCCTGGTGTTTTGCTCGGTCAAATACATGTATGATACGCTTGGGCCAAAGTCCATTGGATGCTCAAGTTCTGATGAAAAGTATGTTGCAGCCACAGACTGACACATAATTCTTACTAATATTAATTAAAATCAACTGTTGGCTTATTAATAATTTACATTCACAGTGTTTATTGGGTGTAATTTTTACTGTATTGTATTCTATTTCAGAAGAGACTCTTGCCAGGAAAATCTATATGGTGTTGATCGACCTGTATCTGCTCACATACCAGGTAGGATTTTTGGCAACACTTCAGGGGCAGGGACATTTTGTTTAACTGAAATAGGATTCATGACCCTCATTGTGATTGCTACTAAGTTTAGTTGATGCATTTTCTACTCCAGATGGCGCATAGGGCAGTGCCTATCTCTTTAAAGTTTTTCAACAGCCCTACGGTTGCACCACACAATCACTGCAGAAGGCACTGGTAGTGGTGTGTGTACAACTACCATATGTGCTCCTTTACAATTGCTGAATGGAAAGCAGAGAAAGCGAATAAGTCTTTGATATGACTTGGCTGGGGATCAAACTAATGACTAATACGTAGAATGCAAAGGCAAACACTCTACTCATTTGGCCATTGCATCAAGTAATTTTTTCCTGAATTTTCAGGCTGAGAAAGCGCTACACATGGTCAGTTACTTTGACAAGATGCTCTTCGACCCCCCGAGTGCTGGGAAAAGCAAGGAGGGAGCCCAGGACAAGGACAAAGACAAGGAGAAAGACAAGACGCCAGAGGTAAGATGTGTGTTTTGGTTACTTGTGTGGTCCTGTAGCCAAGAGATAGAAAGGCATCAGAAAATGTTCTAAATAGATCTCCTACAGAAAAATCTATACAAAAAATCTATAAATCAATAAATTTCTAGACCAGTTTTGACTGTACTTGCATAATCACAAGAAGACTGTTCAGATCTATTATCAAGAATTTTGAAAATATGATCATCTGATCAAAACAGACTTTACAATGTATATTGCTTAACAAAGCAATCTTGTTGGTATATTCAAAAGAATATCATTAAGAAATAGTATAAACAATTTTGAAAACAAGTGTTGCTTTTGTATTGTTAAATCAGAGCGGAGCCACGCCCGCTGCTGCCAAGGAGACAGCGATAGAAACCGTGTCTCCAAACGAAGAGTTCCGACCGCTCCTGCACCAGTACAAAGCTCGCTGCTGTCTGCTCGCCAAGTCCATCAAGGCCTGCAAGAGAGAGATCAAGGCTGTCATCAACACACAGGGCATGGTGGGAAATCATGATGCTAGTATATGCAGATTTATGCAAATGAACCACATGTTATGATGGGTAATGTTTTGTGAAAATGGTATGACTGGTAACCCAAAAATGGCACAAGTTGCTCACCAGTAAAGGTATGTGATGAAAACTACAATCTTAAGAATACTGCACTGCAAAAATGTCTACATTTTTACCATATTACCATGATTATTCATCTGTTATGCAAATTTATGCAAATAAACTATATGGGATGGATAATGTTTAGTGAAAATAATAAGAATATTGGTAGCCCAAAATAAATGGAACAAGTCGCTGATACCAGTGAAGCTATGAGACTACGAAAGCTAAAAACTTCAAAATACTGTACTGCAAAAATGTAAATTTCTTACAGTTTTACAATAATGGTGGACATCTGTTGGTCTCAAGTATTACAGAGGTTATATTGTAATTTAAAAAAAAGCATTATTGTATCAAATTTTGCTTCATCAGTTTTACATTGTAATCCATAGATTGTTCAGCTAGACTTACTGAAGAATTTTTACTGGATATTCCAAAAAGCAGTTACTCAAGCAACTGGATATGATTTTGGAAACGCTTAGACGTTTAAACTTGCATCCACTAGTTTTCGTCAGCGACAAAACCATATCCAGCTGCTTGAGTAACTGCTTTTTGGCATCTTATTACCTGGGTGTCTAACCTTCATCGACGTTACTGGATGTTCATTTGTTACTTACGCATTTACAGACGAGCACTACCATCTTCCTGAAAGCGAACTTCGAGTACCTGCGGCACAACTACCGGAAAGCGGTGAAGCTCCTGAGCAGCATTCCCGATGCTCCACGGATGATGGAGCTGGGAGAGTGGATCCCGGTCATGTTTTACAACAACCTGGGTGAGTGTGTGTGTGTGTGTGTGTGCGTCTGTGTGTGTATGTGTGTCTGGCTGTATGTGAAGCTCCTGAGCAGTATTCCCGACGCCCCGCGGATGATGGAGCTGGGAGAGTGGATCCCGGTCATGTTCTACAACAACCTGGGTGAGACAGGTTTATCATGGGTGTTTGGAATAGTCTTTTAATATGCTTGAGTAAAGATAAGTGTAGAGCTCTTTACTTTACCTTCCTGAAGTAGGGAGGGAGTTGAAGTATTGTTTTTGGATTGTGTGCGTGTGTTTGTGTGTGCTGCACGTGTGTGGATGTGTGTGTGTGTGTGTGTGTGACTATGTGTATGTGTGACTATGTGTGTGTGTGACTGTGTGTGTGTGTGAGACTGTGTTTGTATGTGTCTGTCTGTGTGTGTGCGTGTTCGTCTGTGTGCATGTGTCTGTAACTGTGTCTGTGTGAGTCACTGACTATCTGTGTGTGTGTGTGTGTGTGTGTGTGTGTGTGTGTGTGTCTGTATCTGTGTCTGTGTGAGTGTCAGTGTGTTTCCTAAGGTTCCTCATCTACAAAATACATATGGAATCTATATCTGATGAAATGTAGTTCTTTGAAACACATTCTGTATTGATACTGATGATAGCCTCAGGACCAATCTAGATTGCAGTTCCTTTGCCAAGCACTAGGGGGTGCACTTTCACTTATCTGCACTTTCCTTCCCCTTTGCCAGGCTGTATACACTTCTACATGAAGAAGTACAATCTGGGGGCCTTCTATTTCAAAAAGGCCATGCAAGAGAACGACAACAGGGCCCAACAGCTGCCCAAACGGGAATCAGGTTAGTGCCTGAAAATCCAGGAATCTACATATGTCAATTCATACGTACACATGAACCCACAGTGCCTAAAAATTTTTAAGTTTACCTTGCTTTCAGAGGTGCTATAATGCCAAGAGCTGAATTTTTTTTTCTTTTTTTTTTGAAAACACACAAAATTGATTTTATAATTGTTATGACTCAAGGGGCAAAGAACAGCTGGTTTTGATGACGTAAAAACCTTACCAATACAGAGATGTGGGTTCAGATAAACAGCTGTTGATGCCTTTATCATTGTTTATGACATGTGCCATGCCAAGGTGTCCTTGGGCTCAAGGTCATTATATCAGAGTCTTAAGGTTCTGGGTATAAATCTTTAGCAGGTCCTTATGTTGTTGCGGTTAGGAGGTTTGTATAACATTAGGAACTGATGCTTTGCCTGACTCTACTCTGTACGTCAGCATTTAAAATACTGGTTTGACTCTAGCTGTGTCGCTCACCCAACATGCATGCTAATGGACAGTGTGGCAGTCCTTAAGACGGGAGGTCAAGCAGTGGTTCACTGTTCATTGTGCTTGTCGAAATGAGCTAGAGGAATGATACAATGAAGCTGTAAAAATGTTCATAATGTCTGTCTTCTCTGTCACGACCAGCGGAAGCATAGCTCTTCAGTGAGCTAAACTGGATCGAGATCACTTTTTTGACCTCCTGTCCACACAGACCAAATTGTATCAGTCCCCTCAGTTTTTGTCCTGGACAGTTTTGACTGTTTTTTCCTTAATATTCTAGGACAAGTATTATCAGGGCGCCCGCTGCACACCCTGGCCACCAACAAGCACTACGAGATCAACGTTACTTTTACTTTTCTTGACCACCTGTCCATAATCCACACAGACCAGATTGTATCAGTCCCGAAGTAGTCAACTGGACAGTTTTGACTTAACCGGTGTAACACAAGCTCTGCTGTCTGGGGCTGTAACTGGCTTCTCCCGCAGAGTTAGAGGTGCACCTCTTACTATGAACTGAGGGGGCTGTTACGGAAAGAAGTAACAGTATGCAATGGTAGGCTGGCTGGATGTTAGGCAGGCTGCTATAAGCGAGAATTAATCGGGCTAGTTTTGACTGTGTTTTCTTGATTCTAGGACTTGTTACACCAATGGTAGGCCGGCCGGATGTTAGGCGGGCTGCCATAAGCGAAATTTAATCAGGCTAGTTTTGACTGTTTTTTTCTTGACTCTAGGACAAATATTGTCGGGGCGACCGCTGCACACCCTGGCGACCAACAAGCACTACGAGCTGCTGTACAACGCAGGGATCCAGCTGCTGCATGCTGGGAGACCCCTGGCAGCGTTCGACTGTCTGATTGAGTCTGTCCAGGTGTACCACTCCAACCCCAGGCTGTGGTTACGGATCGCTGAATGCTGCATTGCTGCAAACAAAGAGGTGAGGCCATAGCTCCTTTTTGTCAAAGTCAAAAGTCCTTCCCGCACCTGTTGGTTCATAGGGCGGCACCCATCCCTGTTTCAGTAGCCCTGGGCCACACACAACCTTGTGCAATCACTACAGCAGGGGGCTAGTCCACTGCCATATTCTTTCCGAATGCTGAGTGCTAAGCAGAGGAAGCAGCATGTACCACTTCTTAAAAGCCTTTGGTATGACTCAGCCAGGGATAAAACTCCTGACCTACCAAATGCAAGGCATATACTAATCAGGTGCAATTCGTTGAACTACTAATTGCAATGGACAGTCAGGATCAGTCTAACTCCTGTGTGTAAAACTGATTTTGGTTGGGGAGGTAAAAGGCTGTGGAAGGCAATTTGCCAGGTTATTTCATATTTGTGTTAATTAAGATGTTTATCTTCAACCTTTTTTGTTGTTTAGACCCCTGAGAAGGAGAGTAGGGGCATCCCCAGCAAGAAGCAGATGTGTTTGCCTATACACTGTAGGGCGTGTAGGCTGATGACAATTTTCCAGGCTATTTGTGTTCAGATGTTTACATTTACCCTTTTTATTATCTAGACCCCAGAGGAGGAGAGTACCTCTATGACCTTCTAGAGGCTATGAGAGTCACACTCACTGTCTGGTTTTATCATCTCTCAAGGGCTAGATGTGTTTGTTTATGCCCTGGTGGCTGATTTATGTATAGAACTTACCTTTGCCCTTTTTTATTATCTAGACCCCAGAGGAGGAGAGTAGGGGCATCCCCAGCAAGAAGCAGATGTCGTCCCAGGGCGTGGTGGGGTCGGGTTTCCACAGGAAGCTGGTCGTCATGTCCCCCAGTCAGAAGGGCAACAAGTTCACGTAAGTCAGGGCTCAAAATATAGTACAAAGCTAAACTTTATTCCAACACAATACTACACACGGATCATATTTTCAATGACCACTGTCACCTTCTCCAGCTCAGGATGAATACTGATGACCAATCACTTCAGAACGTCAGCTCGCAAGTGTCTTGTCTCTCCAATGTAGGATTCTTCACAAGTCCCATTCATAGTAGTTCCCTTATATGAAATGTGGTATACCACGCCATATTTCTTTTCTCTGAGGTTTTGTCCTTCAGTGGCATGAGAAGCTGTCACAGTGCTCGAAATACTTTTTTCAGCCAGTTTTTTATTATCACCTCACCTCACCTCACCGGTCCCATAGCCTCACCGGCCGTAGGGGCAGCACATCCATCAACATAAGTTTTCCACCCTTTTCTGTCCTCAGCCAAGGTTGCAAGATGGTTGACTGTTTGTCCTGACCAGTCTTTCAAATCACTAGTCCAAGTCCGCCGTGGACGACCCCTAGGTCTTGCACCCTCCGCCCTTCCTTGGAGTATGGTGTGGGTCAAAGTACCCTTTGCTCTTGTAGCATGGCCAAACCACTGTAGTTTCTTCTTTTTCACTAGTGACAGGAAACTTGGACGCGGGCCTACTAGGGACTTAACACGCTGCATGACTTCTCTGTTAGAAGTGTGAGTTGACCAGTGGACACGAAGTAGTCTTCGGTAGCAGTTCATCTCGAATGCATTTATCCGTTTCACAATCTCTGCATTTAGAGTCCAAGACTCAGCGCCATACAGGAAGATTGATTTTTATTATATTGAAACATATTTAGTATAATTCAATAAACACAGATGTTTGTACAAAATATATATGTAGGAGTCCTTCCCGGTATGAGTGGATCAAACCTTACAGTCTGGTCTCTGGGTTGACATCTTGAAAAGGTGATACATGTAGTCACCCGTTATGTCAATCCTTCCACAAATGTGGCTCCCAAACTACAAGTGAAATGGAAAAAGTTTAAAGCTGGAGAAAGCCCTGATCTAAGTTTTAAAGTATGTGACTCGTTTTTATTTCTGTTTTCCCAGTGGCCCCAGTGGCCAGTCCTCTGCCATCCCGGTCGCTAACCTGGAGTTTGCCGCCATCTGCCTGAAGAACGCTGCCATGCTGCTGCCGGAGGAGGCGGGCACAAAGGATGCTGGGAGTGCAGGGCATGCTGGGACAGGTGTGCAGCTGGGCGGCCACAGTCTGGACTCTGGTGACATGTTTGATGGGTGAGGACTGAACGTTGAGAAAAGGATGATTTTGTGGATTAGTAAGGGGCCACACTGATTCAATAATATGGATGACATCCCAGGGCAGTTTGATTTACCTTATTGTAACTTATTTTCAACATAGCTGCATCACTTTTTCACAAATCTAGCTGGTGTGTTACGCCGAACGGCGGTTATACCGGCTATATAGATACAGATACAGATTTAACAACGCCAAAGTATGCCGCGACCAAATCCACTTACTTCCAGGTAGCCTACCAGAAGTAAGCCAGTCGTAGATTTCCCAATCGACCTTTGAGGTCAGAGTTCTAAGGAGCTTGGCGAGGGCTTTCAACAAACTTCAGTAACGATTCGAGCGAACCACCGAACGCGTTCTAGTGCATTCCTTGGTTCATCAGAAAGATGGAAAATAGCGGACAACTCAAGCGGCGGTGGGAAGTCCGCATATTTCAAGATGTCCTCACGGGACAACTAAGTCATATCCATACGTTGTGAATATTGCTGTGCAATGTAATAAGGTAGACTCATTCATAATGTAGAAAAATGACCAAATAATATTTTTTACAATACAGTGTATATCCCTTTAAGGAAAGCACAAGATGCCACCATCTTCTGAACTGTTGTTCATGATGATACCTTGTCCCACCCACAGGTCATTGCCGGGAGACAGTGGGTGTGTAGCAGCTCCCCCTGGCTTCCCTCTCAAGCCACTGCAGGCAGCCAGCCTAAGGTAAGGGTTTTACCAGCCTCATTGAGCTGGTCATGACTATCCTAATAATATTGTTTTAGACTATTGAAATCAACAACACAGCCAATAGGTAGACTATATTGAAACAGACATGCAGGGTAACATACAGAGTGTTTATTTTGAATTCCAAGTCAAATTACATAATTCTAGTTGAAATGGCATCACACAACATGTTCAAAGTCCATAGAGTGGCTATAATATGGTCAAAAACTAAACCATAGATTCATTATATTTATTAAAATGAAGACAACATTAAGGTGATGCCTTCTTGCCTGTTTTAGCTACCAACTAGGTTTCTCTTCAAATGAGGCAATAGAATTCTGTGTATATCTAATTTGAAAGTACAGTTTGTACTACTAATGACCACCTCAACATAAGGGCTAACGTAGCCAATTCGGCCATATTTTGTCAGTCCCTTGGATAAATTTTTCCCATTGACACAACCATTAAGAATCCTGTCTTTGGTGACCAAATTCTATCTGCCCTCCGAGTGATCGAGTGATATTCCTGGGTAGTTTCGACTGTAAAGGAAATTGTGGATCTTTGATTTGTTTTTGCACAGATTTTTCCTGGTACACTGTGTTATTATGCTATGCATGTGATTTATGACATTTGCTCTGTTTCAGGTGTTCGGTGTTAGCGTGCAGTGCGTACGTTGCGCTCGGACTGGGAGACAACGTGACGGCTCTCCACCACGCACAGAACCTTCTCACACAACCTTCACTCTCAGGGTCCCTCAAGTAAGTTTAAAAAGAACCAGGAAATATCTGGAAATCATTTTGTAAATATTAACCTTTGTTTAGAGAGCATAAGTTAGCGCTATCAGAGCCTGTTGCCGCATGCTCAAATATGGCCAAAACAAATTCTGTATATGTTTTTCAAAGTGTGTCTTGTGTAATATAAGATATTTCAAGAGCGAAAGTCGGTAAAAGTTACCTCACTGTAATTAAGTGTAAATATGTTACTTTGGTTGGATGTGGGACAACTCAATGTTTAAATCATAGTTGTTTGAATTTTTATAGGTTTTCTTCTGCTATAAGTGTAGACAAATGCAAAAAACTTTTGAGATTTGCACACCACTACTAATTGTAGTAGTAGTTTCTTTAATATATGGTTCTTGAAAGCTTTTTGAGAGTAGGTACATTTATAACTGAGTTTTTCCCAAAAAATTGTCAGTGTGTCAACTATACAGAGACAAATCTATACTGCAGTTCCTCTATGTGTCACTAGGAAGCACACATATTAATCGCTCGAATTACTCCCTTAGATTCCTGGGGCACCTGTACGCAGCTGAAGCACCGATCTCCCTGGACCAGGCTACTTGAATTACACTGTAGTTTGCAATAAACAAGGCATTACCATCATATACATTAGCAGCATACATTCTGATGTTCTAATAACATTTCAAAAACATTTACCTAATATCTTAAATGACAATCCGTATACATCATGTATTGGGTAAAAAAATGGAATAAAAGTCCGGGGGAATTATTCTCCCTTAAGTTTAGTCTCTATGTACAGTGCTGCTTCTGGTAGCAGAGGATGCTGGGATCATCAGTCAGCAGCTTTATGGCATACTATTTAAAAGTTGAACCAGGTAAGGGATTGCCTGGCATTATTCAGCTCCTCTTTGAGTTATTAGGATAATCACTTTGATCATTCCCCTAGATTCCTGGGTCACCTGTACGCAGCTGAAGCACTGATCTCGCTGGACCAGGTGTCTGAAGCCATCCAGCACCTGAACCCAGACAACATCAGCGACGTGTCGGTCTCCTTACCTGGCACTGTGGATACCACAGGTGAGCTGCTATACAACTTTTCCTCGTGACTTTCCTCACTTCACTCAGAGTTGAAAATGAGTACCTACATTCAGTTTGGACCGTCCTTCGGATAGGACGTTAAATGAAGGCCCCATTTTTGAGGAGGCCATACTTTGAGCATGTTAACAAACCCATCGCACTTATCGAAAAGAGTAGGTTCCTTCCCGGTGTGAGTGGATGAAATAAATATGTCTGGATATGCAGCTTGTATAAAGTTCAGTATAAACCTGGTGTGTTATGCCAACAACAAAAATGAAAATTTCTTCATTCTTTTTTCTCCTCCTTCTCCCCTTTCCCCTTCCTTACTGGGTTTTCTTCTTTTATTTTCATTCGTTTTCTCTGGCTCTTCCTTCCCTTCTTCCATTCCTTTTGTTCCTTCCTTCTTTCTTTTGTTCCCTTTTTCCTACTTTTATCCCTTCCTTCCTTCCTTCCTTCTGCGCATCCTTCCTTCTTCCTTTAGTGGTATATGGAATGAGTAATTGTCAGTCTCTAGCTTTTATGTCATCGATGTAGTTGAAGTTTAAAGAGGAGAGGACTAATGCTTGCCAATGTTGCTCCTTCTTCAGCTGAAAAGGGGAAGGGATCAGACGAAGGAGAGGAAAGAGAGAGCCAGGGTAGGTACAGTAAGGCTGTAATGCTTTCACATTGCAAAATAGAAGGAAAGTTATGTTTGTTAGAGTAGTACAGATCTTCCACTGTTAAGTATGCATGCTTGTCGTAGAATGTACTATGAATGTTGGGACTCGATCCGAATATGTGTTGTTTTGTATGTATGTGTGTGAATTTTTCCCTAAGTAAAGAGGAACAAAAGCAGATTAACAACTGACCCTTGACAGTAATTTATCTTCTTGTTTGTGGATGCTTACTACATTTGCCAAGTAGGTTATTTTTTGGTAGCATGTGTAGTTTACTTTGTAGTGTGACAATGAGCTGTTGTCATGATATCTGGTACTGGTATGTTGGTAGGTGTTGAAATAATATAGAATGAGTTCAGTCATGAGCCTCCTAGTGGTTTCCTTTGGTACAGCAGCAGAACATCCAGTTTGGTTGTATTTTGTACGAAACATGCCATGGTCATGCCATGTAAGTGGCTGGTAGCTTTTAGGTCAGGAAAGAAGTGTTGATTGTTTTAGCCCCCTAGTGGCCTTTCTTGGACCTACAGACATGTTTTTATGAGAAGCTTTAATGTTTACCTTTTTCCCCACAGCAGTGCACAGTCAAAATTACCCACACTCCCTGCAGTCTGCCAAAGCCACCTTAATGTTCAACCTGGCCAGCGCTCACTGTTTACGAAGCGAGTTTGAGAAAGCCAAGAAGTGTCTACATCAAGTAAGACTGCAGTTTCAAATCTCTTTATTAGTGTAAGAAGTTTATTTGCAAGTTCGTGCCCGATGGCTATTAGTAATGCAATCTACAGGTACATTTTGTGCCTTTAAGTAGTTTGCTGCATTTACAGATTTTTTTACACATTCTTGGTTGTTTGAGTGGTCATTGACACATTAACTACTGTTGGTGTATCTGTTACTGGTATACTGTAATGGAGTATACAGAAAGAGTAGTAGTACTAAGTATCACATGTTGGGTTACTGGGAATACTATATAGTAGCATATTTAAATACAGCAGATAAGGCTCACATTTTAAAAACTTTTTTTTTAATGAAATTTATAAAAAAAGAAGGTACTAAAACCATAGTGCAGTTTATTTCAAATGTTACATTTGTAGCAGCAATTGCTGCTGTGTTCAGAAAAAAAGTATTATTATCATTGTTAGATAGAAGTCAGATTGAAATCAGAGCAGTCTTGATATGACAGTTTCAAGTTGGCTGTTCTATTTTGCAGGCTGCCTCCCTGATCCCACCCAATGAGATTCCTCCACAAGCAATAATGCTGGGTGTATATCTGGAGCTACAGAGTGGTAAGACCACTGTCTTTTTTTATGTGTTAAAATACAAATATCTCACTGATGATACATGTACCCAGTACTAGATGTTATTAAGTCAAATTCTCAAAAAGCAATTGCTGAAAATGTGTCACTGACAAAAGACAATGGATGGTTGTCTGAAACGTTTGACCGTTTCCAAAATCATATCCAGTTGCTTGAGTAACTGCTTTTTGGCGTGAAAGACATTTAAAACTCAAATATCTTAAAATATACAGTACCACCTCTAGGCCCTTGTTAAGTTGTCTCTTCCTCTACCTCCCTACAGGAAACACGAAGCTGGCTCTACAGATCATCAAGAAGAACCAGCTCATACCACTGCTGAAGGGGAGCGACTCTAACGCCCCCCTCCCCGCCAGCAACACCCCTCCCACACCGCTCACTAGGGCCAAACAAAAACCTCGCAAATAACTCAACTTTAACCCTTACCTAGCTGAGGTAGCCTTTTGGCATCAGAGTTTGTACTGGTTTGGGGTTAATCGGCAGAAGGTAAATGCAGGGATGTCTCCTAGACTCCTACTGTCCAAGCTACTCTTCCAACTCTTGCCCAGGCACATTTTTAAAAGGCGTTGTTGATCTCAGATGGAGCCAAGTTTTTATGTTGTATCTAAAACCATCGTGTTTCAATAGAAATTGCACCGCAACTTGTTTCCTTTTTACGTAATGGTCACCACATAACGAGACCCGAAGGTCAGTTTTTAAGGTGTGACTGGAAGGCTCCAAAGTTACGCATTACATTGTAACTTTAACAGCGTCTCTTCTCCCTAGTTCAGAAACATCATGATTGACACCAGCTCAATTACTTACTAAGAGTGAGGACTAACTGGCCCGATAGGCGAAGTAAGGGTTGCAAAGGCTGCTCTGGAAATTCCCTACCCCATTAAATAAATTTTGCATGAGCTGTTATGTCCTACAAATATGTACTGGTCTCTGTTGTTCATATTTTGTGTTGAAGGCAAAAGTTGACCGGATTCATCGAATATCAATGTACAGTGTTAAAAATACATTTCTTTTAAGAGGAAAGAAAAGGCTGTATTGGGAAGGGAAGGGATCTTTAGCCTTAGATACTCCCGAAGTAAAAATGTTGGCTGTAGAACTAAAAATACTCTGGATAACAAAGTTTTTGTGTTATTGACAGTTACAGATATTTGTATTATTGTTTTACATTTTTGGAACACCAATTTCCCTTAGTATTTTTGTACATGTAGTAACAGTAGGGACATACATACTGGGTGTAAAACAAACTATTTTGGTTTGGGTAAATAACAGATTGGCTTACAGCATTGAGCAATGTCCCAATCTTGAATACCGTTTACAATTTAAGTTTGAGACCTATGAACGAAAGACTGTTCAAAGACTGATTGGTCTATATGGACAAGTGGTCACTATAGACAGGATTCTTAAGTTAACGTGTGTGTCAATGGGATGAATTACTAGAAGTATCTAAGGGACCACCAAAAAGTGGTCACATTGACCCAGTTGTCCTTATGTAAAGGTGGTCGCTTTTACAGGTTTGACTGTACTCAGAAGTGTGGAATTGGAAAATATCGAAGCATGGAGTAGAAAGAAAATATTTTCTACTTACATTATTCACTGCTATGCTATTTGGTGTATTTTATTACCTGGATGTCTAACCTTCATCGACTTATTGTTCACACTAGGGATGGGTACTGGTACAGAAAATTCAGGTCCAGACCTGAACCTGGACCTGATTCAGTATGAGAAAACTTGTGAATGGACGATACTCAAAACAATGGTCCTTTACGCTGCAAAGAAGTATGTTTCATGGACTCCCACTGGCGTTCTAAAATCCTGCAAAACTAACTGCCTCTGTATGATTGACTGTAAAACTTTGTAGAAATGAACTATGCTTTGCTCTTGTTATTTTCTTCGCAAATTTGACAGGTAAGCCCCCAAACGTGTGAATTCCTGATCGTATAATCAGTTTATTTTCTAATAGGTCCAACATCTGGTCCAACGAATTTTTTCAGGTCCTTTATTTCCGGACCGGTCCAATGAGAAAAACACCCCTAGTTCACACTATTCCTTGTGCTGCCATGGAAAGAGGCATATGATACCAAATTACCCTCCCTGCCCCCTACCATTCTATTTTATGGCTAGATGAAGGCCAATCTGTGTTGAAGACATTAATTTAACTGTGATGTTGAGGTAGGGATCAGTTCTATGGAGCCAGCCAAGCAGACGTTGACAGTATTGGTCGCTGTCGAAGGTGAGACGAAAACTTGGATAACATCTTTTGTGGTAATTAAAGAAAATTGCCATACCAAACCTGTATACACTTTGTGTATCTATGTCGTCAAGTTGCATATTTTTCTTTAGTTGTATTTTGGTATACTGTGTTTATGTGTGAAGGTCTGAGTGTGTAGTGTGTGTTTGTAGGTGCATCACAGTGTATGACTGTGTGGGTGTGACTGGGTGTGCATGATCATGTGTGGGTGTATGGCTGTGGGTGTAGGTGTGTATGTAGTTTTGGGCCAGCCAACTCCTGGTGTGTGTTATCTGTCTATTTGGATTTCAAGCGACATGTGGAGCCTGCTAGAGGTTACGCCCAAAAGCAGTTACCGTACTCAAGCAACTGGATATGATTTTGAAAACGACTCCGACAATAAACAGCAGTAATTTTCCAATGTTTGCCATAACCCGCTCAGGTGTTTTGTGACCAACACTAGGGCTTGGTACTCTCCAAGCAGAGGTTGGTGGGGAAGATCGTGACTTTTTCCTTATTTTCTATGTCGTCTTTTTCTATCAGCATGTGGTGGGGAGGACTACTCTCCAAGCAGATCTTGCCGGGCATAAGATAGTATCATAAGTTGGGGAAGAAGTTTTGCGGCAAAGGAGTTGACTTGCGTTGGCCAATGAAACTCCTATTTAGCCAGCAAATGAGTCCAATGAAACTCCTATGCCGGCTTAACTCCTTCCCCAGCTTATGATACTATCTTATGCCACCGCAAGATCTGCTTGGAGGTTAGAAAAAGACTGCATATAAGGAAAAGGTCACGATTTTCCCCCACCAACCTCTGCTTGGAGAGTAGGGCGTGGCTCATTGTTGTCTGGGTCCGCTCTTGTTGACAAACAAACATCCGGAAGCGGGGCTTTCATGGCGGATAACATCAGACAAGGCGTCATTCTTGTAATCCACCTGTTTGTAGAGAAAGAAGGAGTTTCTGTGTTTACGAAATAAATTTGCGGATCCGTTTCGTATTGCCGACGCATTTTTCACCATCGTCCAGGCAGAGGTTGGGTCGCGCTCGCTCCCCCTGGTAAAAATCCCGACCACTGCTATCTCCGCGACCCAACCTCTGCTTGGACTCCGTTGGAGAATATATTTTCACCGCTTAGTTCTTTACAGAACTCTATCACCTTTTTACCAACTTGTCTTCTCATAGCGTTCGTTCTTTAAGCCTTTTTTGGAAAGGAAGTATGGAAAATAATTCTTACGCCCAAAAAAACAGTAACTGCTTTTTGACGTATCTTATTACCTGGATGTCTAACTTTCATCGACGAAAATAGTAATTCTTGTTTACCAGCACACGAGATGCTTATCATTACATGTATAGAAAGTTACCGAGTTATTTGTGTAGGTTCTTTCAGCCGCCAGCGCTTACTTGCTGCGAAGCAGAGGTTAGGCTCTGGCTTGTTTGGGGCATCTTTTAAGAGCCTTTTTTTTTAATTCTTAAGCCTTTCTATTTCGCAATTTTTTTCCATTTTTATGTATTACGTAACAAGAAAACCTGACGAAGTAGAAAGGTCGACGACAAAACCTGTCCGCGATATGTTGAAAATCGCGAATATGTCCCATCCAAAACAAATTACACAAATGCCCGGAAAGGTAGCCTCATTCGCAAACTTCGAGCGGGGCTGGTCTATTTCATTTGGGGCTGGTTGGCTAGTTTCAAAGTTGGCTAATGCCGGGAAAGGGAGTTTGCCATGGAAGGTGGTTTGCCAAGAAAGACCCTTGTAGTTTGCCGTGGAAGGAGTTTCGTAGCCTGGTATCCAGCCGTAATATACTAGTAGCTCCCGAGTCTCAATTAATTGCAAAGAGCAGAGAAGAGACTCGGGAGCTGTATTACGGCTGGATACCAGGCTAGGAGTTTCGCCCAGCCTACCGTAGCCAACTTTGAAACTAGCCAACCAGCCATCCCCGCCCGCCCACACACACATAGAATAAAGACCAGCCCCGCTCAAAGTCTGCGAAGGAGGCTACGAAAAAGGCCACGAAGGATAATAAAAAAATAAAAAAATGATACAAAAATAAAATAATTGCACACCCAATTTACCAGCGAATCCCGTGCAATTATCCGGTGTGTGCGATAATGCGAAGTTACCCAGTTGGACCACAACCCAGTTGGGATTCCGTGCAATTGACCGAAGTGTGCGTTTATCCGACGTGCAATTAAGTGGCTTCCACTGTACTAGTATGCGCCCGTCTGATTTTATGCTCGTGTGCAAACTGAGCTAGCCTCCACAGCAGGCTCCTTGGGGCCTTTTTTGTAGCCTCCATAGCAGGCTCTCTTTTTTCGTACAGGGCCAATGGTCAAACGACCCAGTACAAAAAGAAATTGCCAACAAAAGTGTATTATGGGCCAAATAAAGGCCCCAGATAGCCTGCTATGGAGGCTAAACTGACCCTTGCCACGAAAACAGGATGTTTTCCGCCCCACGGACAATAAGCCCTCTCGCCTACTCACGTCCATCTTGTTTTCAAAACATTCCTGAGGATTTCTGCGAACAGGTACAACCGTAGTACAGGTGCAACAAAACAACAATATGGTACCACGAGAGATAGTAAAATATGAACGTTATTTTGACTACGTGTTTACAGAGAGAGTCGTTTGGTAATGTTTACTTACTCTCAAAGCAGAGTTTCAGCTCCGGCTGTTACGTGTTTTATTTGTGCTTTTATCGGGCTTTCTATTTTGTACCGTTCTCTTTATGTCTCACAGCCATAAAGCAAAGAAAACAGTACAAAATAAAAAGTCCGACACGTAAAAAAAAACAGCTGGAGCCGAACCTCTGCTTGGAGAGTCCTGTTTACTGCCACGTACGTAGAAAGGACTCAGAACGTGCGTAACATTCATTCATTCAACATAGTCAAGAAAAAAACTGTCCCCGAAAGTCGGCCGAGGTCGCCTTCCCTTTGAGTCACCGGAAACCTGTTACCATGCTTGTAGGCGAGTGCTCACTCATGATACTCAGTACGAGAGGTGACCTTTCACAAAAGTTTCATACGATAGGCACCGCCTTTTCAGGTCCAAGAGCCGTTTAGAACTCTGCCAATCACATGCTAATACCCCTGTCACATTTGGCGAAAAGCGATCGGACGACGATTCTGCGGCAATCTCCCGAGCCTCGCTTATGATGATAACTTTATTGCACAACAATTCTACAAGGTACAAAGTACGGCTTTTATGTGACAGGGACGGTTTTCAGGTGAAAAATACGCGCAACCCTCTGTTGATCTTAAATATGGCCGATCTTCCATCGATACGCCCGAAGATCGTGGATAATGTGACAGGGGTATAACTCATGGCGCGGTCACATAGGTCGTGCGATCGTCGTGCGATTTCGATGCCATAGGATTTTCAAGCAGGCTGTGATATATTAGAAACCAACCACCGACATGGATCCAAAACAGCCTTTCGAATACCAAGACAGTTGAACTTTGCAAAACACGTACATGGCTGGCCTCTGGAATACCCAAAGATAGCGATCTTACGACGATCGCGCGACCTACGTGACCGCACCCTGTGACTAGCCATGGCGACTCTTGGAGAGCGTATTTTGATTCCGAAGTCGTGGGGGCGAATTTTGCTTCACACGAGCAACATGAAAGTTATAACGTCCTTGATACGAGGGTAAATACATGATGTATATTCAAAACTACACGGAAAATGGGACTTCCATGAACCTCAAGGCTTATTCACGGAAATGAGATTTTTTAGACGACTCCGTTTAGATTGGATTGGAGAATTGTTTTCTTCCAACAGGTGAAAAATGCAACGCTCAGCCTCAGCTCGTCTCTCTTCCTCTTTCAATTGCTCTCTGTTTCTTCTTTTCTCTCACTCCCTTTCTATTTCTGCCTCTTTCTTTATTTACCTTTTAGAAATATCGAAATTTCGAGAAAAACGTCACTAAATCATCCCGACTACCACACCTGCTTGGAGGTTACCAGAGATACAGAAGAGGGTTTGATAAGGTGGTACGGAATGTTAGGAACTCTGGATGACCCATTTTTCAGGGTTGTTGTCCTCTATTTATGGGGTCAAGAAAGGCGAAAAAAGGGGCTGTGTCACGAGCAAAACATCGTGATGCCAGCCTCATTCACAGACATACTAGGTGCGATTTTCAAGATTCTTTCAACATAACGTCATAAGCCAGGTTCTCAAATACCCCTGACAAATGTTGAAGATAGGTTTGAAATATTTTAACACCCCGAAACTTGCTCACCTTGAAAATCGCAATCCCCCTAAATGCCCCTGCCAGTTGTTGAAGATCGGTTCTTAAATGCACCTACATTTCGGACCTAGCCCATGTTGATAATCGCGAAACCCAAAATAAACGATGACGCACATTGAAGCTCTGCGAAGGAGGCTGGTGGTTACGGAAAAAAGCGATGAAACCTGTCAATACTTTATCAATAATCATTTATTCATGTCACTGTAACATATTGCCCTTTCGAAATCTGTGAATATAGCTTTCTCGAGATTAAATAAAGGAAAAAAACAAAAATTACATAACTCTGTTTGGTTTACCTGTTTGGGTCACGGCCTTTTGTCGAAAGGAATGACGGGAGCTTTGTGACGTCATTGCCTGGGTGAAAGCTTCCAATATGATAAATATTCAACGAAAGTCGGGATCGTGTAAGTAATGTGTTACACATGTGTTGACAATAAAACTGGTTGCATAAAGTGCATTTTGATACATGAGATATGATTTTTTTGTTGCGACATCTACGAAAAAAATAATATTTTTTGGCGGTCGAGGTCGCGTTGGCCAGGTGGTCGTTGTAAAGAGGTCGCTTAATGCTTACGCAATTGGGGAAATTTTCGGGACCGAGAAAAAGTGGTCGTGGTCGCTAAGAAGAGGTGATCGCTTGGGTAGGTTTGACTGTATTTGTTGAATTGAACAATTTACATTGTATACTTTTAATAAGGCGTACATAAAATGAAGACACAAGAATTGGCTACCATTGAAAACTCACGACTATAGCTAGCATCATTAGCATGTCCAGGACACGAGATATCAAACCGGAAGTTATATTGCAGTGCCTTAGGAAGGCGCTAGGAGGCTCATTATCGAACTTGACCTTCGTTTTGCCTGCCCCAAGCCAAATATGAAATATCCTAGGGGTCCATCCGCAGCTTTCTCCAGTTATAATACCCATACACACACAAGCGACACAGAAAACGTTACCTTTTTTCAAAACAAGCCGACCAGAAAACTGGACTTTCAGAAAACCGATCCGTTAGGGGATTAGCTTGATAAAACGTCCTTGGTATCACATGACAGCGCTGCTATTGTCAGTGTCTTTAGAGAGGTCATCTTGGGTCATTGACCTAGAAATGACCAATGACGTCACAAGCTATCTAAGTAACGGCCTCTCTTTCTTCAAACAGATCCTGTGCAAACTTTGGGGCACGTCCGGTGACAAAGACTACAAAGGTCTGAGTCTATTTGGCGCCAAATTCTCTGCTCACTTTTACAACAGGCGATGGTCGCAAAGGTCGCCATGACGTCAGAAAGGTTACCTGAGGTTATCTAAACTTTCTTGAGTGGTGGGATGTTGGCGCCAAAAATGAGAATATTCTCTACAACGACAGTTTGTCCAGTGTTTTCATTTACATCAGCATTTACAAGTGTCATTCTATCCATGGAGGATCATTATTTCAATCTTCTTGTTCTAGCACATTTCAAGTGTTGATCTATGACCGAAAGAGCACACAATGTGTTGAAATACTCCAAATCATTCAACCGAGGACATTATGGATTTTCACAAAAAAGGTTTCAGTAACATTACATGTTCGTATGCCACAACTTGCGACGTCGCTTTCGTCGTCGGATATCGGTAGGGAATATGATGAGGTATAGACCCATATGACTTTGATATTATGAAAGAAAGTTGTCAGAACATTGAATTTTTAAAGTTTGTTTGGTCATTTCTATGACTTCAGCATACTTTTTCTTGTTAGAGTATACATGACTTACATGTAACGTTATTTCTAAAACATCCGTGGATGGGTCAAAACTGTACAAGTGACCTCCTCTACGAAAAGACCAACTGCCAACGTGATCACTCTCTTTGATGTTTCCTATTAACACAAGCATTTAAGAATCCTGTCTGTAGTGACCACCTGTTTACAAAGACCAGATTGTTTAGGTTCCCTGAGCGGTCTTCTGAGCAGGTCTTCTGAATATGTATTCTAAATCCTCCATCCCATAATCCTCTGCGTCACAGGGCGTGGTAGTTCCTTCATACAGACCGGTCGTTTGAATTGATATTTATTCACAAGCTATTTTTTCCGAGAAAATACAACATATCATAGAGTTTTTGTCAAAAAATAACTTCCAGCTCAATCTAGTGAAAATTTAGGGAAAAAAACGAATCATGTTGGTTTGACCCTTCAGTTCGAGTTCACGGTTGAAAAAAGATCGTTGAAGTCAACATTATTTTTTTCTGGTATAATACCGTTCTCCTTGTGAGCACATTTGTGTCATCTGGGTTTCTTTTCTGTTTTGGATAAGCTGTCATCCGTTTTCTGTCGAGCGGAATTTTCTAGAAATATAAATTGGCGGTTTGGGAGTGGTGCAGAAGGTGAGTTAATTACGGGTACAATTTACACATTTATGGTCCTTTGGCGACTCGGCTTGTAGCAAATGCGCAGACAGTGAGTATATCTAGTCTTCATACCCTTGTACAGTATCATTCTGTGAAAAGAAAGTTATACTACTAGAAACTGGTCAAATAGGGACAATTTGGGCGGGTTGAAAAAATTGCCGAAAATGGCCAAATAGCGGGAATCATTGTATAGGAATGGATCGGATATAGGAGAGCTAGGGGGCAACTGTGCATTCCTATGGCCGAATATATACAAATGTTTAACTTTTCTGGCAAAATGTTCTCCTTATTTGATAAAATTTCTACTAGTTATTTGCAGTCAGCAGAGGGGAATAATTCACTATACAGGGCTGTGATTATATTTAGCTCTTTCCCGCACTATTTCGTAACGGAAAATTCTCCCACAAAATTGTGCACAAAAACGAAACACCGAAAAACAGCAGAAACCCTATATGAAAGTATGTGTGTCTTCTTCTTCTTTTTTTTTTTCTTGCTTAATGTCTTTTAGTAAAGTCGAATGACCAAAACAGTGCTTAGAGCAAGGTATTGGGGTACGCATTGTTGAAAAATTGAATACGTTGTTTTCCATGTTAGCATCTATATGTAACTATTATACATTACATACCTGACTAAGGAACCCAAAGCATTGTTTGGCTTTAAAATTACTCCTTTGGTTGCATATGAATGAACTCGTTGAGATTAAAAGAATAAAATCCTTATAATAAGTTATATCATGTGAGTTCTAACATAGCTAATCTGTGAAGTCTTTTAAGACAATCTCAACGCAAAATTGCACAATTGATGCTGGAAATGGACTATCTTTTCTTCTTCGATTCTATCCTAACCTTCCATTTTACTCAACTTCGCGTTCCGTTGTTGACAATGCCTTTGAGTCAAACATTATACAAATAAAAAAATATACAGGTAATTTCTGGATCACGTTCAACTTGACCATTGGGTTTCTGTCTTCTTTGTGAACGCCTTTACATTTGTGACGCTGTATGCTGAAATTGACAAAAGCCCCTCCAGTATTACCTTTTGGTAATGATAACAAAAGTAGGGACGGCTACACAATATTTTGGGTTATCACTTAACGCCGCAAGTACAAAAAAATGTAAAAATTCAAGGTTTAAAATCACCAAAAGGCTTAAGTAAACCAAATGAATAACTAAATAGATAGATAAATTAAACCGAACGCCTTCTATATGTCAGAACTGTGTGATGATGATGTGGTGTAGGGGGCTCTGGACAGAACTGTTTAACTGTAAGGTAAAATCCATGGAGGTTCTATCAACTAGGGGTAAACGAACCAATGTTTTCAACGCTTATTTTCACCCTTGAAATCCTATCAAATTTGGTCAAAAACATATGTTTCTTTTTCTTGATTTTGGGACAAATTCATTCAGGTGCAAAATCCCAAAACAACTCAAACTATAGAATGAAGAGAACTGAGAATGAACAAGCCGTATTGTGTACACAGTTCTTATCGCCCGCCATTTTGTTTGACCATGGCCGCCATGATATGCACGTTTCATATTTCGGCTCTTTTCGTGGTCATTTTTTTTCTAGCGTAGTGGTACGTACGAAAAACGAATGATTCGTCCAATATGTCCTTTATTTTTTTGTAGAAATAATTGCCTTTCAATGTTTCTTCTTTCGGTAGCCAAGGAGGTTTTATCAAGGTGAAAGCTCCTTGCTCTTATGATACAAAGGACTGCAACATTGCTCAGTTGCCATTTTTGTTCACATTGAAATTTCCACATACAAAAAGGACGTTTCTCAATGGAAAACAAATAAATAACCCTTATCTTAATTTTTTAATCGCTGTACTGTGAATCGAAACTATGTGGTTATGTTAGTTTCAGTGGAAAGAAGAAACATACACGCCACTCGGAGGAGAGCAATTTTCTGACCTTCGCATCGGGTGAACAAAGCAGCCACGATATCCGATGCTAAGTCCAGTTTAATCGTTGCCACATCCATTCACAAGTAAGATCAAGTAATATGGCAAACAGTAGTTTCACAGTTATCTAGCGGCAAGACAGCTACGCAGGAAAGATGGGGAGTGCTCTCTCGCCATCTCTCTGTCTCTCTGATACTGTATCTCCTCTCTCGCATCCTCATCCCTCCATCTTGTTCCTCCTCCGTTGATCATAGGTATTCATCTAAAATTCCTCATCATCAGTGGTAGACGTTTTTTACGATTTCAAACAGGATTTCATGAGGTTGTGTGTTAGCAAGGAGGTTGAAATTTCAACCTCCGTGTGTTGGGGATAAAGGCGTTCAGCTTTCACTAGCTAAAATGTCGCACTGTAGACCTGTCCATACTTGTTCTTTCTCGTCATTTTTAGATCATGGGTGTGAAAATCAAAAATCAACCGCAGGTGAAAAATTATCTCCCCCATTGTGACCATTGCTTGAAACATTTCCCTTGAATATATATTTTTAAAAAATCTTTGGTGTACTTTTTTTCTGAACAAGAGGCAAAAATCCTTTTATTACTTGTGATGGAAGTGTGATTTTACTCCTTGATGGTGTACTAGAGAGTCTTACTGTATCGTTAAGGGTACTGTGTTTTATTTTTACACAACATGGGGGTTTGTTGACATCACGGAAGGATTATTTGTGATAGATTTTAGTTGTTGACTACATCGCGTAACTGTATTTTCACGTTTACTTGTCGACATTGTCAATTTTTCTTAGAGAACCCATGAGCTTTTTATAAACGTCGAACGGGAGAGAGAGTGAACGTCAAGTAGATCATGTTTGCTCTTTATATAGCTAGTTGCCCGCTCGATGCTGTTTTTCTCTCCTAGTTGAAGAAAACTTCAAATGCTTTTCATCGACGTTCTGTACTTAAGTTATAAACCAAATGAAATACAGGTTACACATTTGGATGTTTCAAACATCGGTTGCAAGAATTCTAGAAACATGGCGTTGAAAATTCTTCAGTGGTAAATGCGGGAAAGGAGGTTAAACATTTAACCTTCTTGATGCGGGGAAACAACAGATCCTATGGACAAAACATTTTAAATGTGCTTCTTACTTTTTTTCGTTGCGATATAGCCAGCGTTCCCTCAGAATTTTCTTCCGTTTTCCCTCGTTTTTTTTTTCAGACCAAGAAGGTTAAAATTTGACCGATATTTGATATGTTTTCATATGATGATAAATTCACCACCACTATAATGTTACTTTCATAACAGATGCGCTTTTTACTCCCAGAGTATCAAAACTTGCTCGATGCTAATGCAAAAATCTTTCCTTTTTGTGCAAAATCGGCGCCTGTCTAGGAGTCGTCTGTCGCCATTGCTCAAAAGACTGTGGCAATGAATTTGCATGGTATTAGTAACACCCCGCCATTTTGTTGAACTAGAGTGAGTCGGCCCTTTGTTGACAGAACATTAGAATGCAAGGAAAGATAGCTTGATCTTTAGCTTGTGTAAAGGTCAAAATCATCATTTTGATGTAGATATATTTTTATAAATCGCTTGGAAAGTATTGTTGCATTTGGGACATGTTGCTGAACTAGGTTAGATATTACACGAATTTGAAAATGAGCGTATCATGCAATGACATACATGTATCCGGTTGAACTTGAATTTGGGTCATTGTCAGATATGTATATTCAAACTTTCTTCCATAATCTGTCTGCCGATACTGGCAAGCTTAGATTTTACAGAAAATTTAAAGCCGAATATTGTATAGAGAAATATCTCGAACTTTGTGACTTTGAGCAGCGTTCCGCTACCAGTAAGATTAGAATTAGTGCCCATCCCCTGGAAATAGAAAAGGGGAGATATATGAAGCTACCTGTGTCCGAGAGGATTTGTAAATATTGCCCCTCAAATGCTGTGGAAGACGAGAGTCATTTTATCACTAATTGTTCTTTTTATGATGATATAAGAAACCAACTATTTACGAGTGTATCCAAAATACACGCTTACTTTCCAACTATTCCCGACAATGAAAAATCAATCCTACTATTAAAATCAAAGAACCCACACATTATAAAAGAAGTGGGTAAATTCGTCTTCCACTGCCTAAAGAGAAGAAGTCTAACCCAACAAAACCAGTATAATGTACACTAGCATAGCATAGTCATAGAATGTAGTTCCTAGCACCTTTGTATTTTTCCTTATTTTACATGTTGTTTGTACCTGCAATTAGCCCTCGGGCAAGAACTTGCAATAAACATATCATCAATTGTCTGATTTTCTCGAGTTCTTGCTCGTGAAAGAAGTTTGCCTATGAATCATTTTTTTCTTGAAAATCGGTTCTGTCTTTTTGTCACTGTTTTGTTTACTTATGTATGATTGCAGACGGGCGTTTTTCTTTGTTAATTTGCTAATTGGATGAGATTATTCCGGGGTCACACTTCCATAATTGGACCCGAACTGTCTGCATATCAGACCGCCACACTCACATTTGTGAAAAGAAACGCTTAGTAGAGACAGTGTTGGTGAATAGAAAAGCTTTTAATTTTTTTCTTAGAAGTACATTTACAAAGAATACAAGCGGATCTATCAACTCAAAGACAAGTGAAATTTTAACCCGGATTCGCACGTTCCAAAATTTGTATTCAAAAAGTGCGGACTTCTTTTTTTTTTACATAGTATTATGAAGTTACAATGAAAAAAAAAGATGTTACATTTAACTTTTCAATCGGGCAACAACAGAAAAACGTTCTAAAAAAAGACAAAGAATCTCTACGTCACCTACTAAATCCACAAGCCATGGTTTCCAAGAAATACAGCCTTTAGTCTTTCAAGCTCCAACACCACATCGTGTGGCAATCGTTCGTTGCCCGGTGTTTCTACGACGTTCGCTGGGTGAAAAACAGACGACTTTTGCTCACGGATTAGCACGGAGGTCCGTTCCAGTTTTTTCAGGGGTCGGGGCAACACCCGAATTCCTTTAATTACCATGTGTATGAATTAATTGGCGCGCACAGACAATGATGGAAAGGAGGAATGACTCATTTCCTTTGAGGGTCGGGTGTCTTGGGACGAGTGGAGGGAGAGAGAGGGGACGGCAAACCAGAAAAACGGGGACCGGAAGAGCGACAGAAAATAGGCGGTGCATTCCAGACAATTTGGGGAGTGGAATCTGGCCGGCGGAGTGCTTGGTGTCCCCGCGTAATTCCCGTTGTTTTCCTTTCCGCCTTGGCTCGGAGAAGCTCTGTGTGATTCTTGTGTTCCTTTGAACTGCGACCCCATGCAAGGAATGCAAAGTCGCCGTACATGACTTGGGTTTCAAATTGGCACATGCAAATTCACGGGCGCGCTGGGAAAAAAAGAAAGGACGCCCTGCTTTTCACCACCCGACAACAGATGTGAACCACCTCGCCGAACTTCAACGAAAATTCCACCAAGATCTCAAAATCCAGCCGAACCTGAACGAAAAACCGTCGGACTGATTTTGGAAACTTGTTTACGTGCGGAAAAAATAGGCGAGGTCCGTTGTGTAAGCAAATAAGAGGCGTTATTTGCGTGCGGAATTATAAGGAAGGGGCATTTTCCGTTGTTTGTTGGCTTGGAGTCCGCGACGGGGACAAGGGGCGGTTATTCAAATGCAATGTCATAGCGCATTGTCTCGATTCGCTGAGTTCTACCACCGGAAGAATGACGCTAACATCATGACAGAGGAGGAGAGGAAAGGTTTGAATCGCCAGGAGGACTTTGAGCCGACGGCGGAGAGAGATTTCGATGCGGTGATCCGGAGAGGATGGTCAGAAAGCCGGGACTCCGATTCGTAAGTACAACAACGGCCATGTGCCGCGGCGTGGGTTTTCCAAAGAGTAGATAGGCGCAAGATATAATCTTACAGGACTTTTTCAGCCGAATTTTCTCAAACAAACGCGTCGTCTGTGCGTTGTTGTGTATCGCATCGCCGTGTGTTTCGGGTGAAATTGATCATTCACTCAGATGTAGGGGAGGACGGAGAAGACGTAAATGGGCTAATCCAATCTTCATCGATTAGAGAAATTACTGAGCGCTAAAATCGATACTTATTTCTGTTTTAGCAGCTACAGCCTGTGTCTTAGGGCTTAGAAAAAGACTAGCAAACGGAAAATAAGGCTCTCAATCCGATTTCGATATAAAATAGCCGAAGAAACGGAGAAGATGGTAGTTTTTTAAAGCAAATAACGATAGATTGAGAGATTGTTTTTTTTTTCAATATCTCCCTCATAAATTAGATCGCCATTTTGTCCTCAGTACAAAACAAACATGGGAATGAAACGGCTCGAGTTGTTGACGAGCCCTTTTTGTTTTGTTTTGTTACACAAGTAAATGCCTGGCTTTTGTTTTAAATCGTGTGCAATTATTGCTTCTAGGTCTAGGAAAGTTTTTGCGTGTAACGGAATTTATCGAAATAACACAAATACGCCTAATATGGGAGTGGCTAGGTAACATTCGGACAATTCAATTCTTGGGGTTTCATTCTTTAAAAGCGGCGTGGGATGTGAGAAAAAAGGGGAGGGGGGGGGGGGGGGGCTCACAATATTTTAAAATCTTTGCATAAATCATTTCTCTCTTTTGGCCGTTACAAAAACTTGCGCTTGGTGTGACCAAGGCTTCAAAGTTAATAAAAAAACAACATATTTCAGAATTCTGGATAATATTTTAAAGCAATTATAGTAGACTTGCTAAAACGACCTATACATAATTTATTTATGCATACTAGTATATTTATGCATACATGTCAAATTATTGCTCTAATTAATCAATGACCAATCAGAAAGTAACTCAAATGAATGTCAGAATATTGTGACATAGGAGAAAAACAGATAAATCAAAATCCTTGTAAAAAAAATCGGTTTCAGAAAAGTTTAACTTTGTCGAAAAGAAACAGCAGGTGCAATCGCGGAATGTTTTGCAGTGGGAACTCTTCCTTTATATGTCACGAAAATGGCATAAAATTAGCACCATATTCGGAACTAAAACATAGCACAATTTGGTTGACGTTAGTTCACCTTTATTCGCGGGGTAACCTATGTCCGTTGTACCTAAAGATAGGATATTTAGGAATATCAAGTTGACGGACGGTGGTTTCAATTTGATTTTTTTGATTTTTCAATATAATGCAACTTGGGACCACCATCCGTCGACTTGATATCCTGAAATACCCTGGTGTTAAAGACAGCGGATAAAGGTTACCCCGCGAATAAAGGCGAACTAGCGTTACATCCAAACGTAGGACTCCATACAACAAAAGTTTGTTAGTTATCTTGCATCTCACACATTCAATGAACTCATAGGAACAAAAATAGCAGTTCGTGAGCAAGCAAGAAAATGAGAAAAATTTTCATATCTACATATCATCATTACTAAAATGATAAAAATTGTATTACACAAGCATGTAATACATACAAC
Organism: Branchiostoma floridae; assembly: GCF_000003815.2. NCBI lineage: Eukaryota > Metazoa > Chordata > Leptocardii > Amphioxiformes > Branchiostomatidae > Branchiostoma > Branchiostoma floridae. The sequence goes on from NC_049984.1 coordinate 4,706,735, forward strand.
GCATGGAAGTGTAAGTAATAATACCAAATTATACAGCAACAAAGTAGAAAGTAGAAACAAAAATGTTGAACTGAACTTGTGTTGGTGTAACTGTAAGGCAAGGGTAAAGACATGTAAAATCTGATAATTTTCAGTCATAAATATTCATACTTCTTGGAAAATCGTAGCCTGGATACCAGACCCCAACCCGATTCCAAAAATATCTATGATACACGATAGATATTTTTGAAATTGGGTTGGGGTCTGGTATCCACATAATCCAGGCAAGGAAAATGCCAAATCTACGCAATTAGATAAAATAGATAATGGAGAAATTCGATGGAAGAGTTATTCAGGTATATAATACAGTGTTCAGGAACGGGTCTTGTTGTTCATTGTCGTGGATCATGTACAGCAAGCAAAAGGATATCTAGATATGGAAATAAATGGTGAGGTCACCACGTGAAAATTACAAGTTTGAATTATTCATAATCCTTGCTGCTAGATATCAAATGCCAAAAATAACAATTTTACCTGGTGACAGAAGTGACAAATTCGGAGAATACGTGTTTTTGCCTGGGCAGTGAGACGTTCTATCTTGAACGTGCTACAAACACTACAGTAGTTGCAGAAATTGAAGCATGGCCGTTGTTATTGTTCTGACATGTGCCAGCCGCCTCTCGCCTTTGTCAAAGTCAAGTTCACCAATTACCAAATCAGAGGTCGCCATGGTTTCTATTGTCACCGGGGGAGGCAGGGAGAGAAAGGGAGAACACAAAGAAACGGGGTCATCGGTTCATTTTGCCATGTTGTTTCTAAGCCTTTGCAACAAAGCGGTATTTAGGGGAAGGATAATGCTCAAAACATGGAAATGTACGGGGCACAGCGAGGGGTGGGTGGTGCACGTAGGGAGTAGGGAGAATTCAGTAGAGTAGAAATTATAGAGCAGAGCATGGTTTGGACTAGGTTAGGATGGGCAAATTCGAGGTTTTCGACATTTTAAGACCGCCGGGAAAGTGTTGTCCGACTTTGTTTCTTCATATTCATAATATAATAGATAGAAAGTCAAAAAAGTTTTAGATAGACCAAATTTTAAGATTTTAGGATGTGTTAGTTCTTGTGCACCGGTGGTTTTTGTCGGTAGCAACGTAGCCTGGATTCCATACTCCAACCTCAAGATATATCTTTCGTGTTGGGGTACGATAGATACTTGAGATCGGGCTGGGGTTTGGTAACCAGACTAGTAGCAACGGTGTTTGTGAAATGTACACTGTTCTGAGAACATTTTCTTTCCCGAACGGATTTTTTCGGAACATTTTAAAAATGTAAATTTTGACATCAATCCCATATAAACCGTTGTTATTTATCAATTGTATTGTTGAGAACAATTCGCCAGTATATTTAGTGAAAACAAAAGTGTCACAATTCATTTGGCTGTATATTTTTCTGCAAAAACAGAGGTAGCACTAGCAGGTCGAAATTGAACAGCAAAAAATGTTCTTAACTAAAGCTGGATTGAGTTAAGATCCAGCAATTCTGAAACTTTTAGGTATTAACGGATTGTATATCTGCAACCATATTTGACAGAGGAGTCATATACACAGATAGTGCAAAATCGTGAAGGGAATTTTTCAGTTCAAGCTTTCATTTGAACTGGATCTTAAGATGTAGGAACATTTTTTCTTTTGCTTTTCAACATTTGTAAAATACGTTTCTACTCTTGTTATGGACACAATCGCGGTAGATTTCCCGTTCAAAGGATATTCCTTGTCCATTGGTATGATGTCAACAACATGTTTTTCGAATTGCAATTCGTAGTCTCTGAAAATACGCGATAGAAACAGTGAAAACTTCTGAACTTTGCAGAAAGAATTGCAGTGTTTTTAATTTGATCAAACGAAGGTGTTTTTATGGGTCAGCAAACGTTCCACGAATTAGGATTGAAGTTGAAAAGTATAAATGGATACTTTCTTGAAATAAGAAGTCATTGGAACCTCAAGTCATTGGAAAGAAAATATTTTCTCGACGTGAGAAATCTTTGGAAACATGAAAAATACGCAATGGAAACACTGACCACTAGAAGTTCGCAGAATGATTTGTAACGTTGTTGTTGATCAAAACGAAGGTAGAATTTTTTCTGGTCGTAAACAGGCAGTTATAATTTGAGCAAAACCAGATGTTTGTCATTTGTGTACTCTTCGGAGATCAAAAACAAATGGCGGAAACTGTTGATGAACGAACTGTCGAGCTGCACAACGAAAACCTTGGACAGAAACAGAGCTAGCTAAGAACGTGTCAAAATTCCTGACAACAAACAGATTGGAATTGGAAATAGGATTTTCGTACATCTGGAATCGCTAAAAACAAAGCATTACAAGATCGAATTGTCGATTTTTCGGTTATGTTTTCTGAAAACCGAAAAGAAATTCTGGAACAACGGATTGCAAGCACTTACTGCAAGGCGGTAGGATGGGGAAACTCTGAGGAAAAAAGGCAAAAACTCGTGGGAAAAAATCTCGGTCCACACACAGCATGACCCTCGACTGCACAACGGCCACACACACAAAAACACATTATGCAAAAACAAACAGCCGAGCGTTGTTTATCTCGTAACTGCGGAACACGTGACTTGGGTGGTAACACGACTACGTGGGCAGTAGGGAGAAAATGTAGCTGTGGGCGGGGACCGGGGAAGCAATCAGAACCATCCGCACAGAGAGAGAGACAGAGGTCCCCGCGTCGGCAAAAAAAACACGCCGTGGCCGCTAGCGCGCTGGTGGTACGACATTGTGCCACACACAGGCTGACGCCATGTTGCCAACATGACTAGAAATGGACCACGTGAAAAGGTATGATCGTTGTAAAACAGTTTGACACTCAAATTTTAGCATTTCTTTCTTTTTTTATGCGGCAATTGGAGTGAAAAGTATAATCATGTACACATCAATCGCATGACATCCTGAAATTTGTTGTTTTACTGGTGGAAAAGATGGGTACATCTGAAGCATGGTGCCCTGGAGGAAACTAGAAAATTGTCCTCAGATTCAGACTCAGGCGGCAATAGTGTAGGTCCCATGTGTTGAAGGAAACTAACACGGCATTATAACAGCTTTAAACCGAGTGACTTTTAGCTTTTAATCGACGTATTTCTAGGCAAATCTGTTACGGGGAAACTTTGCGGTTTTTCTGTCTGCACGCAAAAGGGATTTTATGTAGAAAATCATGAAAGAGGACTAGAAAACTGACGTCAACCAACTAAAACACACGAGCACGATTCAAACCTCATGGAAAAAATAGCGAAAAATCTTAACGAAACGAAGAACATGACAGTTATGAATTCCGCATAGCTTTGCTATAGTCACAGTGAAAACTAAAGATGGGGTTTTAACATTTTGGCAAAGTGTAACAGTTTGTACAGTTAGGCAGTTACTATCCACCTGTGTGTTACTATGGTAGGTTCACAGTAAGCTGAACTATAGCATAGGTATGCTGTAGTTTCTATGCTACACTTTGCATGAAAGATAGATTCATTCTGTGTTTCTAAACCTGAAATGCAGAAAGCTGTACTCACATTTTAACTAAATGATTCAGCTAACAAGTAAGATTATCAGGACTTTCTGACATTAATGGTAAGGGTTCTGGCATAATTCTTTTCTTTGTTTTTTTTCTGAACTTCGTTGTTTTGCATTTGAGAAACGATGGGAATTGTCAAGTTAAATTGAATTAGAATTTAAATTAGAATTACAATACAATCATGACCCACGAGAAGCAAATGGCAAGAAATGTAGAGGGAAATCCTAATTCTGGGAGTAGGTATGAAGAAATCAACAACCAGAGAGAGTATACTTGAGTTGAAAGAAGGAACTGATGTAGCAATCAACACCTTTACTATTGCAATGCATGGGAATCAACTAAGTTGCATAAATTGTACGGGGTCATACTTTTCTCTACTCTACTCTACTCTACTCTACTCTACTCTACTCTACTCTACTCTACTCTACTCTACTCTACTCTACTCTACTCTACTCTACTCTACTCTACTCTACTCTACTCTACTCTACTCTACTCTGCTCATACCTCTATTTTTGTAACTGGATGATATTGTAGAGTTATGCAAACTAAAATTTATGCTTGTACAGAACTCATAGCATGATCTTTAGTTTGCTCTTTGTAGAATTTTTCAAAGAAACTTGGTAAAGGAACCATATGTTTTCTGTCAAAGACTGAAATGAAGATATCATTTGTAGTCAGTTGTTTTGCCTAGAATATTATATTTAGTCGATTATGATTGTATTTAGACTACAACCGTACAAGAAGTACCGTTGGGTTGCAAAGAAGAAAAGACTTAGAACATCAATTTTGTTCTAAAAGAAATATTAGAAACGGCATCGATAGAAATTTACCAGGAATTTATTATTCGACACCACAATGGCAGAATATTAAATAGCTTGTGAAATAATAAAAATATAAAACATGAACAGGCAAAGCAAGATATGTAAAACTTTTGCTTTTGAAAAGTTGAACTCAAAGAAAGAAAGGAAAATAATATATAGGCATTGGGATAGACATAATTTAGGACACTTTAGGGCTTTGCAAATTGCTGGATGAGAAACTGAACATGTATTTTGACTTTGGGACAGGTTTTCTTTCTTAGGAAGCGGGTTACAGAATTTTTTGTTATACTTTTAGACGAATTGTTTTGTCTGCTATACTATTGTTTTTCTTGGTAATTTCTATGCACCGTGTTAGAATATAATGAGGATGAATGCAGGCATTTTGTAGTTTGTTGTCTTCGACCACTTCATGAATTGTCGACATGGTACTAACAAAAGAAAGGTACAGAAAGCCTCAGTTGGTGAAATAAACACCTCGGGGAACTAAACACCACGAGATTCTGAAAAAGAAGACAACCTCATGGTGGTAATAGCACTTCTTGGTCGCGTCGCATTGTTACTGGCAGGACTTTCTGAACTCTTGTTAAAGGAACGTTGGCGAATGTAGAGTTCTACCTACAATCGCTTCTCAAATTTTAATCACCGTTTTTCCAATTAAAGGATCAAGAAAGGACCACTCAACTACAGTGACGCATAGGATAATCCATAGAAAAAGAGGATTGAAATTACACGACATTAAAAAACCCTATGATTATAACATTTTGCGTTCATACAGGAGTTAACAAGATCATATGTAGTGTCTATCAGTCCTATTGTTACTAATAGGGATCTGAAACAATAATGTTCGTGTGACACGGTTTTTTTAGTTGATCAGTTTTCAAGTGCAGATAGCTCAATTTTGTCATGTCTGAATCTTGCCTTGTCCTATTGGAGATGAAACTATTAAATACGATATCTCGTAGCTATAATTAAGGAGGACTTGCAAAAAAGGTAGGAGCATCTAAACTGAGTTTTGCCACGGCAATACGTTATCCATATGCTTTGCTAGCATGTTGTCTGGAGGGAAGAGGATTTCATTCAAAAGTGCACAGCATCAGGGGATGGTGGTTCAAACCAGGTTAGTAGTAGTGACTCTCTACAAACCTTAAAGTAGATTTTGTCATGTGAGTTTGGATCAAAAACTTTGTTTGAAGAGCACCATAGTGAGTAGAGTAGAAAATAGTGTTTTCAGCCATTTAATAACAAGCCTACTGCCACAAGAGCGTTGAAAAATTGATGTACAACAAAAAGAATCAAAGAACAACGTATCAACTGCAATGCAGGTATGACTCAGCCATATTTGTAACGCCTGTTTGACAACCGTAGAAGTCCAAAATATATCTGTCGTTGTGACAAAATGTTCTACTCTTCCGAAGTTCCGACTTACGCTATAACGGGGGTATAAGCGGTACGTGGGCCCAGAAACTGCCCAGGATAAGTTACCCTACTCCCGACCATAGTTATACAGAGGGTACGATATCTACAAACCGTATGGTCATTCTCACATCCATGATTTCTTGGAAGCAGAATCGAATGGACTGCAAACATGAAAGAAAAATACAGTATAATCAACGTAAAAGATGTTTTGCATTGCACTTAATAAACAATTCAAGCATTCAGTTAGTTGATCAGTATTTTGAGTGAATGTCCTCATAATATAGCATGGTAGGAAAATATGTAGTGTAGGTTGTTGTGGCGAAGTTGTTTTAGTCAGAACACGTATAAACATCGTGAGGAATCTGAAAGAGTGAGATAGGTGTGACCAAAACTGACCATGTACATTGTTGTGAGTACAAGTGGTCAGCATGACAGCAAAGAACATTTGTTTTGTTTTTCGGATCTGTGCAGATATTTGTTGCTGATTAGGGCTACAGTGTCTCAATGATTCTGAGACCTACACCCTCAGACGAAAACAGAGAGATCAGACACGACGTCTTGTATATAGGAAGTTGAGGCGCTAAGTTTCGTCTGGCCTTTTTGAATCGGGTTTTGAAGAACAGGTTTTGGAGACAAATCCGGAAATACCACGACATCTGAGAGTTGAACGGTATCTCGAATCTTCTGTATGCAATAGATGCGATCCAAAACAATACATGCAAAATTACTACAAGGACAAGTTAAAAAAAAAGAAGATATTTATCACTTTGTGCTTGTTTTGATTTGGGCAACCTGTACAAGGAATATAATATGGCAAATTGTAAGGTAAAATGAGAGAATTCACCGTGAAAGAGTGTCCAAATTGACTGTGTCACTGTCTTTTGTTCTTAGGGTGACCGGGGTCACCAAAATGGTGTCAATGGATTGATCAAAGCTCTGTCAACATAAATAAGAGATGGTACTTCCGTAGAGGGGGGTAAATGCAAATGACTCAATGAGTGCAAGCTCTCCAGGCGAAAAATACTCAGACGTGCGTTTTCTTCAAGTTGCGTCACGAATTCCACGTCTTTCCTGTTTTGAATTGATACAAAATACCCTCTCTCTTGTTCACTATTATTATTTCGAGAGGGCACAGTTTCCTTCTTCGAGAAAAACAACAAAAAAGTATGTTATTCACTGTTTTCGAGTGGCTGTGTTTGCCAGTTATACAGGACTTACACTAGTTAGACCGAGCAGTTGCCATGAAAAGAGAGTCATCAGATTGTCCTTGACTTGGCTTGAAGTGTGACTTTCTCTCGCCAACGCTGCACTCTTACCTCCAGAATACAATGCTAGAATGAGTTCCAGAGAAAACAGGATAGTCTACACGTCTTCCATGCACAATTGCCGTACACAATAGCGAACTACTTCTCCTCAGTGGATGAAGAAAAAGATGACATCAATAGACTGAGGCCGTCAACAAAATGGCGGGCTGCTAGATAACTAGAACATGCCGCGCACAACGCGTTCAATTTTACACAAGTGGATATTCGAAACTTGCAGTGCCCGTTCTTTTGTTTTAGCATGCAAGGGAGCGAGGATAGTTAGTTTGATATACTAATCTATTTTGTCAATAATTAGTGTGATCATGCAGCGATCGTTGATTAGTTTCTGAGTTTTAGATACATGTATAACGTAAATCGTAGGAATAAGTTGAAAAAAAAAACATGTTTGCATGAAACAATGTCCATGTACACTCCATTTTTCTTCTGCAACGCATTCGTATTTTCAGCATCAAGAAAATCATCAAGCGAATCTTTAGTATTCTGTAAAAAATAAGGATTAACTTGTAATTAAGACAGTAATTGATACTAAGGTACGTCAAACAACAAATTACAAAAAAGGTCAAGGTTTTGAAAGGCATAATTTTCTTTCAAACAAAATGTCAGAAAATCACAAACCAACCAGACGAAAAACTCACGGCAGTAACATAACCTGTCAATTTATTACACTCATAAAACTTTACTTCCAGTTTATACTGGATAATAAAAAAAGATAAACAGATGCAAAACATCCTGTGACCCTTCAACTCTCCTGACATGCCCCAAGCCATAGCTTTACATAGGCCGAAGTTGATACAATCACTATACAGTGAAGCCTTGGCCAGAGTATGTCGGGATGATGCCCCACAATGACCATGCGACAGTACGTATACGTATATTTTCCGTATAGATATACGATGTTTGTATATTTTGAGTCGGTGATACGGGTGTTTATGGGCGATAAATACGTGTAGGGTGTCTTGTTACGTGTGGTGACCGCGTCGCACCGAGCCTGGATGGGCGGCTCACTCTGCTCTCGCCCGCGCCGGGCCCGATCGCACTGACCCCCGCTCGATCTCTTTGCCCTGTCCGCTCGCTCGCAACATTGGCAGGAAAAGACGTGAAAATTGACTCTTTTCCCCTGAAATGATATTCCGTGAGATATATGATGATATATTGGGTAACATTTGCAGCAATCGTGGGATACTTTTCAATTATCTCATCCAGAATCCGACCGTGTGTTTCGCTATCGTATTCCGCCATATTTACGAAACCTGCAATCTGAGGTATGGGATCTCTTGTTATGCTAGCAGGTCTTGTAACTTTTTTGTGGCCAATTTCTTGCTCATTCCTCGTTAAAAAGAACAAGCATGGTGAAAATATTTATTTACTAATTTTTTTACATTTGTGCTATTCAGAAGTAAGTGAAAGATTATATTATTTTTTACAAACTGGATTGCGTGACAAAAAATGACCTATAAAATTCATATTTTCGGACATTGCTGTCCACGTTGGTACCCAATACTGCGTTTACCAACAGTTCCTCTACTATAATTTCAAATTACAGAAGACTTTATTATTTTTCTGACAAAATTCATGGGAAATTTCCGTTGTTGCGGAAAGTTCGGTAGCGGTGCGCTGCGGCCTGTGATTGGTCGAAGGCCTTGATCGTCGAGTTGATTGACGTGAGTGTAGCACGGCCTGGGCGAGCGTGCGTGAGGAAGCAAAAACCCACCCACCAAGCTTTTACCACTACTGGACGCTACAAACCGGCCGGGCCATGCCAGAACTTCGGCCACACACCGCTACCCAGGCCGCGAGAGAGAGCTGAGATAAATCTCAGTCAGGGTAGGTCGCCAAACCTTTTCCCCGCCAGCCGCTGGTGGGAGTCCGTGAGTCGTGTCGGGCGACAGCGAGCGAGCAGGCGCGCTGGTCGGACATGTTCCTTCAGGGGAAGAGAAGAAGGGGAGGGAGGGTCGAGTAAAATGTTATGTACTAAGGTCGACCTACATCTCTTTATTTTCCACTCTTCCTAGCGCCCTAAATGACAAGTGACACATCTATTTGAAGGGTTGAAACCCCAGGTTAGGTCAGAAATTAGTCGGGTTTGCATCTAGGAATCCGTGGAGGGAGGAAAAGGGGGGGATTTATTGGGTAGAGTGTTGTAGTGTTGTGTGTGTTCCAAACGTGCGCAAGCACGGACTGGTCGTCTGACTCAGGGCACGATTTTTGTGGCTGACTTCAGTTTCCTCTTGTCCAACAGGCCGGCATCCACGGCTCGATGCTCAGGGAGGGTCGGGGGCTCAGACAAGGAGCTGGAGGCCGTCAGCAGCGCCAACACAGAAGCCATCTGGAGCGGGTTTATCGGCACGGGAAGCCCCGAGCTACCGCAGCAGCCGTGCAGCGAAGAAGGGCGAAGCTGGACCCCGAACGTGCAACTCCATTCCCCATGGTGGAATCCGCAAGAGGCCGCGCTAACCTCAGCGTACATGGCCATGGCGTCCTTCTCCGACCATCTCGGCGAGCAGCTGTGGTGCGGCGTGTGCCTGGGTCGCTACACCGACCCCAAGGTGCTGCCCTGCCTGCACACCTTCTGCCGCCCGTGCCTCGAGCAGGTCCACGAGCGGGACGGCCGTCTTCGCTGCCCGACTTGTCAGCAGGACGTGCCGCTCGCCGATTCGGGCGTCGACGGCTTGCCGTCCAACTTCTTCATTAACAACATCCTCGACGTGGTCACATCGCAGGAGGAAGACGTGGAAAATGGACTTGGAGAGGACTCAAACGTTGGCAGCAGTCGCGGGAACGGGATATCCGGGGTGGCGGCAGGCCTGTCCCTGCACGGTGGCGGGCGGCAGAGATGTAACCCGTGCGAGGACGGCTCCGTGGCCACCTCCCGCTGCCGAGACTGCAACGAGTACCTCTGTGACAACTGCGTCCTGGCCCACCAACGCGTCAGGCTCACCAAAGACCATTTTATCTTACGACTTCAGCCTGACGGAGGCACCCGCCCGGCTCCTGGACTTGTCGGCCCGCCCATGTCTGTCCAGGTAGCCGAGCGCGTGGCCTGCTTCTGCGCCGTCCACGAGAGCGAGATCGTGCGTCTCTTCTGCGACACATGCCGCCTTCCCATCTGCAGGGAGTGCACCATGTCCCTGCACCAGGGGCACAGCTTCGTCTACCTGCAAGACGCGGTTCAAGACGCCAAGGCCGTGACATCACAGCTCCTTTCCGACGCAAGACAGGGGATCCAAGCTCTGGAGCGATCTTTGAAAGACACCCAGGCCATGGCTGAACGAGTCGAGATGCAGACACAGTCAGTGTCCACAGAGGTACGTGCCACCACTCGCCGCTATATGGCTGCCATTGAAGAAAGAGAGCGCGACCTCCTGCGAAGGGTCGAGAAAATCAGGCAAGTGAAGGGCAAAACACTGCATGTGCAAATTGAGGAACTCAGGACAGGGCTGGCCAAGCTTAGCCAAAGTGTGAACTTTGTGGAAACTGCATTAGAAACGGGTAGCGATGTCGATGTTCTGAAAACCAAAGATGAGATGGTGTCCCAGATGAGAGAGCTAAGAGCCTTAAGAGGGCACCTCCAGCCTCACGAAGACGATTCGATCGTGTTCACCCCGCCTGACGCTGCCTTACACACAGCTGTTTCAAACCTGGGCATCGTCTCGAGCAGCGCCTATGCTGCGCAATCTGTCGCAAACGGAGACGGACTAAAACGTGCACTTAAAGGAAAGACAGCACAGTTCATAATTCATGCCAAAGATCATCAGGGCGAAGCCCGATGCACCGGAGGCGACCCAGTCTCCGTTATCATCCAGTCCCCCGAAGGGGGGCTGTACCGAGCAGAAGTCATAGACAGACAGAACGGCACATATGCCGTCAACTATCGCGGTCAAACCGAGGGACAGCACACCATATCTGTGACCATTCGTGGCAAGCACATCCAGGAGAGTCCTTTCAAAGTGCAGGTGAAAACCGGGCGCAACTACAGTACTGTTGGACAGATGCTGCTGAAGATAGGGGAGGAGGGAGAGGGCGACGGTCAGTTGTGTCGCCCGTGGGGCATCTGCTGCGACAAAGATGGCAACTACGTAGTAGCTGACCGCAGCAATAATCGCATACAGGTTTTCAACCACAGCGGGACATTCCTTCACAAGTTTGGGTCTGCAGGGTCACGGAATGGCCAGTTCGATCGACCAGCGGGTGTGGCTGTCGACAATCAGGGGCGAATCATCGTGGCGGACAAGGACAACCATCGCATTCAGATCTTCACCTTCCACGGCGACTTCATGCTCAAGTTCGGAGAGAAGGGCAGCAAAAATGGACAGTTTAACTATCCATGGGACGTCGCCGTCAGCAGTGAGGGAAAGATCCTTGTGTCAGACACACGGAATCACCGCGTTCAACTCTTCCACGCCGACGGGTCCTTCTACAACAAGTACGGGTTCGAGGGCGCCCTCTGGAAGCACTTTGATTCGCCGCGCGGTGTCGCGTTCAATCGCGAGGGCCACATGGTGGTCACGGACTTCAACAACCACCGCCTTCTCGTCATACATCCCGACTTCCAGTCCGCAAGATTCCTCGGCAGCGAGGGTACCGGCAACGGACAGTTCCTGCGCCCGCAGGGCGTCGCTGTCGACCAGGAGGGGCACATCATTGTGGCCGACTCCCGCAATCATCGCATCCAGGTGTTCACGCCGAACGGAAACTTCCTGTACAAGTTCGGGATGCCGGGGACCGGGCCGGGGTGCGTGGATCGACCTTCGGGCATTTGCGTGACTCCTGACGGACTGATCGCAGTGGTGGACTTCGGTAATAACCGCGTGCAAGTCTTCTAAAGGACTCCCAGGCTGTGTCTACACAGCCGAAGCCTCCTCAAAAGGAGTACAAGTCTCAGGGTGGTACTATTCATAAAAAGGCAAGCCTTCTCTAAGTTGTTTGTTTCTATTATATATTTTTTTTTCAGTAAGAAGAATTAGCTGTAAATGTAGTGTTACTAAGTAAAAATTATGGGTGATGATAAATTAATAATAAGATGAAGCAGGAAATTTGCTGGCCTTGCGCTGCTGCTACCTTGTTGTGTGACAACCATTGAGTGCATATGGCCAAGCTTGCATCCATCCTCCAAAAGACACAACCAGCCAACCACACCCCTTCAAGAATTCCATGCAGCTATAGCGTTTCGTTTCTCCATGTTGTAAGATTGTAATCTCCGTGCCAAAAGTAGACTGTATCAAAACGTTGCTCGGGTGTTTATCCCAGTGACTAACTACTCATCAGCCATATTATTATTGTTGCCGCTGAAATCTATGTGAATTTAATGAAGTGTCGAGGTACTGACAATTCTGAATTGTTCCAAAAATGTATGCTTGACCTTCTTTCTATCTGCCTTGCAAGGTTTGGTTATTTTGCACATTATTACTACCTCAGAAAAACAACAGTTTTTGTTTTCCAAAAGACCTCAGTGTTATAGCTTTAAACCATGTCCATTTGCAAGGCTGGCCAGATAAATAATAATATAATATACTCAAACCAAAGATGCAAATGCTTGTTATGATATAGGAAATGACAAACTCAGATGTAGGAAAAAATGTTTCTGTTCAACTTTGTAGGAAGCTTTATGCTGCATTCACACATCTACCTCATATAAATCAACATTCATACAGTCATAGACAATATCACCCATAATATTTACTCTCTGGTATGTAGTATTGTAGCATGTTAAGCCTTAAGTGTAGTGTTAAAAAGGATCCAGTCCGATTATTGTGAGAAGCAAAGTAATGATTTTTTTGTATCCTTACAGGCTATGTCGGTATGTGATAGGAAAATTCCTCTACTTCTAGTAGACCTACAATAGGCCTGCATTTTCGTTGCTAAGATGGAAATGTAGATTTTTATGGGTTCTGACGTTACTTCCATTTTATATTGTCAGAAGCTGGGAACTAATTTTATAATTGTTCAGCAGTTCTTAATCCATTTGCAGAAGTACAAGAATATGGTCAAACCGCAGAGCTCTATTGGAGAGTATATATTTGAGAGCATTGAAACGGTCAAAGACCTTACATGTTCGCACAGTGCTAAAGCAGAGGTACCAAAAAGTTAATTTTTAGGGCTTGTATTGGCCTTCCCACTTCAAAAAGTGGTCCGAGAAGTGTTGTATGTATAACATGTCCTAGACGTCGTCTCACGGTGTTCGCCAGAAAACTCTGGATCTATCCCAAAATTGGAAAAAGGAATTGATGTTCTTGTGTCCTGTCCGTTCTATCTGTAACTGTGAAGTCAGTCGAAATCCTCACTGCTTAAACCAAAGATTGTCGCAAGCTTTAAAAAAACGTGTGAAGTTCAAACAATGTCAACACTTTCCTAGAATATGCTGTGTTCTTTAATTTGTAGGAGGTAACCTTGTTGTTCAATGTCTATTGTTTTTTTTCTTTTTGAGATTCAGGCAAAAGCTAGGGCACAACTAAGTCTTGCAAATGGAGGTGCTGGGTTTAATACTAATGCCGAGAACTACCTGGTATAGACCGTGTGAGTCTGTCCTGCAATGTGTTTTCAATAGGAAAGGAGAGAAAGAGAGAGAGATTCTTTGCACACAGAAAGTGCGACAGAAGTTGTGGCGAAAGCTCAGGCTAATGAATTGCTGTGTAGAACTTCTGTAGTCCTCTGCTATGTACGAGCTTAGCTTTAGTCTATCCTGAATGAGAGAGTACTGATTTCTTCTCGCTATGCAATCATTCAATCAATGTGGAATTAAAACCATTTCTGTTTGTGATTTGCCAGAAATACCCCGTGTGTTGCAGTCCTTTTTGCTTCGACCGTTTCTTTCAATCTATAGCCTCCCAGCATGTTTGGATGGTTTTATTCCTACAAGGAAAACCTAAATGGATGAAAATCGTGGTGCAAGTAGGTCAAGAAAAGAGGCTCCCCTGTTCATATTGGCTTGTCATCCTGTGTGAGAGTGGAAGGATCTAAATAGTGTGGTGTGTCAGAAAGTAGGTCAGAAAACAGCCATAAGGCGTGGCCACGTTGCTCTGTTTTTGTGTGGCCACAGCTTTTTTTCCCCTGTCCGTTGTAAACATGTATTGTTTACACCAAAAATCATGCTTTGTTGAACTCCTTTTTCAGCTGATTGTCAGTTCTGTTCCCTTTTCTAGATGGAAAGAAAAAAAAGCCTAGATAGGAAGAAAATAAGCAACACATAAAAATGTGTGTAAAGTTCGTCCCAAATGCAATATGAATGTGTCCTTTGTATTCACTCCATTATGAATCCCTCAGTGGTCTATTTATAAGACAATTTTCATAGCTGTTTTACCTCTCTATATGCTCCATCTTTTGACTATGTGCACTCTCACACATGCTTGCATTGCATGCTTATGTTATTGTTTACAGGAAAAAATCTGAAGCTTCAAACTAATACAATCTGTGATTAGAGGCAGAAAGGCAAAGAGCTGTTGTTGTTTTTTTCTACTGTTTTTCTTTGAGATTTGGATTCTAACACTCATGCTACCTTACAAGATCAGTAAATAAATAAATGCTTACATTGCATGCTTTTGTGTACAGGAAAATCTGAAGACTGAAGCATCAAAAATAGGAATATCAATCTGTTATTAGATTTAGAGTCAGAAAGGCAAAGAACTTGTTTTTTTCTACTTTTTTCCCCCCAAATGTTCCCGTGTTGAGATTTGATTTAAACGCAAGGGAGGCGTTGCATAACTGGCCAACGTGTTGTGTGTGTGAACAGGTCAGGCTTGTTTACTCAGTAGTCTAACCTTGGCAGGCTTCGGGCGGCATGCCTCTCTTGTCCTCCATTGTCATGCGTCCGGAACCCGGTCACTGCCAGGGCAGCGACGGCGTCCCTCGCATTAGCATCCTCACAAAACAGCCATTGAAAAGGTGGGGGGAACGTTGACTGACTCCCTCCACGGGTAGCAAGGCCCCGCACCTTGTCCCCACACGAGCTGTTAATTTATGTTTTCACACGCCGAGACCTTGACCAATTCTCCGGCGTTGAAGGTCACCCCTTTGGTAGTTTTGGGAGGGGTTTCGCTTCAAGGCTGGACAATGGCAAAGCTGGTTTACCGGGCCCTCCTTGCCCTCGTGTGAATGCACGCTGGCCGGGCCTATAGTGTTCGTATTGGCTTTCAATGGCAGTTGATGCTTGCCCCAGCCTTCGGTTCGGAACACTGTACTTGACCGCGGTTAACCTCTACATGTAGGGTGTAATCATTACGGCACTGTTTGTTTTGAGACAAAGTAACAGTCTCACCAATAACCCCGGCTG